>NW_005198814.1:17767-33148 GCF_000372725.1 Emiliania huxleyi CCMP1516
AGCCAAGAGATAAGGAAGAAAGGCGGCACAGAGGAAAAAAGCCAGAGGGCAGTGAGCACATAGAATTGGCGCGAGCGTGCGAACCATCCGTGACCCGTGATTACAGGATCTACTTTTGAAGGGATGGAGAAAAGAGGGGAGGCGTGTCGCTCGCCCAGAAGGTTGCACCGCGGTGGCACCAAGCCTGCGCCGACCGGCCCGGCGGGCCGCGAGAGGGAGAGTAGCGAGGTTCCGAAACCGCACCCGAGGTCGAGAACTAGAGGGAGCCGCGGGTCGTCGAACCCTCCCAGGGCGAGCGCGAGTGCCGCGTCCGCGTCCGCGTCTCGCGGCGGCGCCTCCTTTGGCAGTGCCGCCGCCCGCCTCCAGAGCCAGCGCAGCGGCCGCGGCGAACCGAACGACAGGCCACGGAGGGAGGCTGCTGCCGCTGCGTGCGCCGCGCCGCCGCGCTCGAGCGCCGCCGCCGCGCGTGCAAAGGCTGCGCCTCCGAGGCCGGCGGCGGCCAGGCGCTCGCACACTTGCAGGCTGACTAGCGGCTGCGGCCTGCGCCAGCGGTCAAACTCGGCCGCCTGCGCTGCGGCCAGCGACTCCAGCAGCGGCGCGCTCTCGCACCCTGCGAGCGCAAAGTCGAAGGCCGCGTCGGCAGCCACCCGGCCGAGCAGCGGCTCACCCGCAGCGCACAGCGCCAGCGCCTCGTCGCTGAGCCGCGAGACGGCCGCCCGGTCGGTGTGGCTCTCGAGAGCGGTCCGCGCGAGCGCCGTCATGGGAGAGGCGCCGCCGCCGTCTCGCCGGCTGACAGAGTACTCCCATGTCGTCCCACCTCCGAGGCAGTCCTGAAGCTTAACGCCGCCTGCCTCCAGCCGCTCCTTCAGCGCGTCGGCGGCGGCGTAGTTGCGCGAGGCTCGGGCTTCGCACCGGCGCTGCACGAGCTCGACGACGGTGGTCGATGGGAGCCTGGACGCAGGGACGAGATCGCCCCTCATGTTGGCGTTGCCCGCTCGGATGACTCGGGGGGGCGGCTCGCCCCTCATGAGGCTTGCGGCACGGTCCAGGCCGACCACACAGAGCACCCGAGGCAGCTGGCGTGGCCTCACTCATGACCTGTGCTCGTACCCGTCGGCGGGGCCAGCTGCGGAATCACAACTCGCCTCATTTTTGGCACCCTCCTGCTAGCCGCGCATGAGTAGGGAGACCGTGTGTGGTGTCTTCGCGGCCTAGAGCACCCTCTTGGCAGTCTATATTCCGGATTTTAGCCCTCCTGTCGCATCTGGGAGATCTGGTGAGCCGTACCATAGCGAGGACCAAACGTGTTGTGAAACCAAAGCACGGACCTGTACGGTGGGAACGTGAAGCTGGCAGGAGTGTGGCGCCTGGCAAAAGCGAAAGGTGGCCCGCAGTCCGCCTGCCACCCACAGCTCCTTACCATCCCACCCGAACGAGCCACTCGCTTTACTGTGCTGCGTGAGCACCTCGGCGAAGGCAATTGTGCCGCCAAATAACAGCGACGCGTGGGCGTGGTTGACGCTGGCAAGTTGAACGTCAGAGTAGCCGTCGCGCGAGGGCTTCTCGCCCGTTAACATGGACTGCACGGCGTTAAGCATACCGACACTCGGCGGGACACAGCAGCGGCCTGTGCTGCGCCTGCCGTAGCGGGCGGCGCGCTGTGCGTTCGTGCGTCGCCCCTCCTTCAAACAAAACACGGGCAAACTGAAGTTCTAGAGTGTTCCAGGGACATTCTGCGAGATGCAGGGAGGAGCTCATCAGCCTTGGGAGGAGCTCAGGCGCTTAAAAAAGCGCGATGACAGGGGGGGTGCCACAAAGGTGTGGCGGAGAGGTGCCGCCGCGGTGCCCACCGGTGCCCGCAAGGTGCACCGGCCTTGGAAGCCCGCCCGCCGGGCCAGCAGCCGCCAGCGCCGCCGCCACCCTGCTGGCCACGCCCGCGCGCACGCCGCTCGCGCCATCCTCCTGACCACCCTCTGCGCGCGCACAGTTGCATCCGTTTTGCCGCGCGAGCCATGGTGAGGCCAAAAAGACAACTCGGGCAACACATAATATGTATGTATGTAGGAAGGTGAAGAACAGTCAGGCTCGGACTGGACACCGACGCGGTATGGGTGGACGCTAGACAGATGATGACGACACGCACGAGCGACACACAGACACAAACAAGCTCACAAGATACACAGCCAGCGGGCTGCCACACATCCAAACAAATCTAACACTCTCACGTAATTTGGATCGATAAAATAATGAAAGAAAATCTGAAGCAAAGGCGCCGTGCTGGCCGACACGACGCTCTGGCGTCGCCTGTCGTCGACCAGCCATGCCCACCACCCGCGGTCAGTCTCGCCGTGCACGCGCCCTCGTGGTGCCTGCCGCTACTGAGGCCCTCGGCTGTATCGACACCGTCGCTGAGATCCTGGGCTGGCTCAACATGGACGAGGTCTCGCGGCTCAAGGCCGTGCACTCTGACTGGGCGCGTGCCGCTCGGCGGCTGCTCGTGAGCGTCATGTACCTGGGTCGACAGCCTCTTGGCACGCTACTCAGGAACTGGCGACCACATCGACACTGGCCGTGCGACGCCGCACTGCTCTCTCGCATCGCCACGCACCCAGCCGAGGTTGCATTGGACGTTGGGGCCACAGCTGAGGGAAGCCCAGCCCGAGCGAGCAGCTGGTCGTGGCTCAGCGAGGAGTATGAAATGCCCCCGATTCACTACGCCTTGTGCGCCTTGTCATGTCGGCCCCAGTCAGAAGATGTGATTCGCGCACTGATCTGCGCCGCCCCGACCATGGTTTCAGAGACGGATGGCCGAGGTCGCCTGCCTCTTCACTATGCGGCGAGAAACTCGTTTGTGAGTCTCGAGATCGCGGAGGAGCTGTTGCGTGTGCATCCTGACGCGGCCAACCAGAAAGAGAAAGATTGCATGAATGGGGGACCTGCGGTCGTCCCTAACTCGTACCCTGCGGATCTGGCTATCACGTGCATCTGCTCGACGACCGTGGATAAATATTGCACGCTGGTCGCGGCGATGACCGTGGACGGACGAGCGGAGCACGCGCCCTACATGGCAAAACTACTCACTCAGCAGAGTCCGCTGATGAGCTGTGGTGCGTGGGGTTTGTTGATCGACAGACTCGTTTACCTCAGCCGTCCGGGGGACGGGCTCGCAGACATTGCGACAGCGCTCGCCAAAAGCGTCGTAGACGGGTGCTGGCGCGAAATTGACAGAGACGTGCGCCAACTATTCACAGCACTGACGTGGGCGGAAGCATGCGAGCTCTTTGGCAAACCCAAGGCGCTTGAAGTCTTCGACAGTCGACAGCTTGGTGCCCGCGGCAAGTTGGATGAAACTCGCCTCGACCTGCGTCTTCGGTGCAACGCATCTTTACAACAGTACCCGGAACTCCTCGAGCCGATGCGAAAATTTGTGCGCGGCGGGCGGCCGTCGCTGCCATGGGACAAGGCATAGGTCTTTCGCGCCGGTCAGCGATGTCCTGTTCCTTATCTGCCACCCGGCTCGTTGTCGTTGAGGTTCCTGTTGAGCGGACTGCTGACTGCCTGACTGTAGTATATCATCCTAATACCAACCACCACCACCACCACCGTCACCGTCTGTCGAGCTTTGTCCATTCTGCGTGAGAACTCCTCGAGGAGGACTCGAGAGGGGAGTCCCCGGGACTGCATGTGCATAATAATTTTTTGTTAGTGCCCAGTTTTGTGCGACAGACTTCAGAATTTCGCGCGTCCCAAGCTAGGGCTGGGTCGAGGACAGGCACGTCCCCCCCCAAAAAAGAAAACGGACAACCCAAGGGAGGGATGGGAGGACGGCACGCCGCCACCACACAGGGATTTTAAGGAGAGGAGTGTGGTGCGCTAGCCGTCGCCCACCCTTGGGCGTCCGCCTCTTCCTATCTCTCTTCGCAATCTCTCTCCGATCCACGTCCCCACCTGTGCAGGATTGTGCCAAGTTCGAATAGTTAGAGGCTGCGGGAGGCGTTGCTTTCTTTTGCTTGTTATCGGTTTGAAGCTGGCAAATCTTTTATTTCAATTCTTTTCTTTTAAAAGAATAATGGAGCTCCGAGATGGCCCGAGATCGCCCGAGATCGCTCGGCGCGGCCCGAGGCGAGGTGGATGGGTTGGGAGCGAGGGGGCGGAAGTGACCAGTGCGGTAGAGGGTCAGCTCGGGGCGCGTGAGCCGGACTTGTGAGCCGGACGTCTTTCATTTTCTCTCTGCGTTCTCGCACATGGAGTGCGAGGTATCTCGACTGTTGCCATCCCAAACTGTCTGTCACTCCCCTCTCTCCCGGCCGGGGTGGGGCGAGCGCGGGGGCGGCGGGTGTGCGGCGGGTGTGCGGGATGTCTGTGGGATTAGAGAGCGATGTGCTTGTGTCCGCCTTGCGTTGTTTCATCGAAGGCTACAGTGGGTTGCGGGCATTAAGAAAACGTACCATTAAGAAACCCTACCAAGAGATTTCCGCAAAAATCTAAGAAACCACGGCGCGCCGCAGGCGCGGCCCCGAGAAAAGGCCAGACACGAGTCTCGAGTGTGAACGGGAGCCCCAGCTCAAAATTTCTCTTCGCCTGCGGCGCGCGCACTTGTCACTTTCCAAGTCTACGGTGTTCTGAGTGGAGTGGAGATGGAGGCGTGTGTGCGTCTTCCCGTCATCCAGAGACTCGGCGGCAGACTCTGGCATCGCCCTCGCTCGCGGACCGCAGCTTACCTCTTACCTAAAATCCTTAGGGGGCCGGCTCTGGCCTGAGTGCCGGCCGGAGCTAAGAAACCACGGCGTGGGGTGGATGAGGGCTGTGGAAAGGCTTAGAAACGGCGGCGTGCCGCATAATCCTGTTTTCTTAATGCCCGCAACCCACTGTAGCTCAAAAGAATAAAAAAAAACTCTCGGCGGGCACGTCGCGCCGCATGGTGGCCGCGCTGCGCCGCTCGCCGCTGGCGCGCGGTTGATCGCGGCGCCGACTCCGCGGCGGCGCCATCTCACGCAGCGGGGCGCGTCGCGTCGTCGGCGCCAAAACAGACGCGAGCTCGCGCCGCGGCCGCGGCAGCAAAAGCATCAACCGTCTACTTCTCCTTCTCGTCTCGTCTCGTCTTGTCGCAGGCGCACACGCGCGCGACGTGCGCACGTGTCGCCGCGTTCGCTCCGCGAAGGACGATTCGAACCGGGAGCCAGTCGGCGCAGCGGCGGCGCGCCGCGGCAAAACGCACGACGCTCACCTCATGGAGATGCTGCGGCTTTGGCACCTCCTGATATAATGCTGATTTTTTGCTGAGCGGGGCGGAGGCACGCGGGCGGCGGAGGCGGCGGCGGACGACGTCTACTTCCCCTGTGGTAGCTTAGCGATCAGGGAGGATCTACCTGTTCGGCCTCGAGGACGCTGCTGGGGGAGAGGGGGGGAGAGAGGAGAGGAGGAGAGGGGAGAGGATGAGAAGAGGAGAGGAGAGGAGAGGAGAGAGGAGGAGAGAGGAGAGAGGAGGAGGGGGAGAGGAGAGAAGAGGGGGGGGGGGGGTGAGAGGGAGGGAGGGAGGGAGGGAGAGAGGGAGGAGAGAGAGAGAGGAGAGCCTTTGAGCCTTGGCACCAGCCAGGCAGTTGATTTGGCCCTGGCACCAGCCTTGGCAGTTGAGTTGGCCTTGGCACCAGCCTTGGCGGGCGGGCACGCGGGACATGCACAGGCGCCAAGGGGCGCAGCGCCGACAATCACGGCGGTGATTGCGGCGCAGGTGGGGGGACGGGAAGTCCGTCGGCGTTGCCGGGGGCTCAAGGAAGCGCGAGGGAAAAATTCCGCCGCTGAGGGCGCTCGTGCGGCAATAGCCGAGTGGAGGGGGGAGCGTGCCGGACGGGGCGTCGTCGCGCCGTCCGATGGTCTGCTGCCCCGCGCAGCAACCGTCGGGCGACGACCCGGGGGCCAAAAACCCGGCGACGACGGCGCTCTGGATGGGGCGTGACCTCCTGCCTCCAACCTCCTTCCTTTTTGAGCAGGTGTGACGCCGCGCGAGCGACGCTCCGAGATCGCCCGAGATAGCGCGGCGCGGCCCCGAGATCGCCCGAGATAGCGCGAGATCGCCCGAGATTGCGCGGCGCGGCCCGAGGCGAGGTGGGTGGGTTGGGAGCGAGGGGGCGAAAGTGGTCAGTGCGGTAGATCGGTCAGCTCGAGGCGCGTGAGCCGGACTTGTGAGCCGGACCACCCCCTCTTGAAACCTGCGTTGTTGAGCCAGGACTCAACATACTCGGGCTGTCGCCGTCCCAAACTGTCACTCCCCTTTCTCCCGGCCGGGGTGGGGCGCGCGCGGGGGCGGCGGGTGTGCGGGATGTCTGTGGGCCCGAGAGCGATATGCCATGTCCGCCTTGCGTTTGTTTCATAACATCGAAGGCTTCTGCCGCCGTCTCGTCTTTCAAGATGGCCTGAGCCGACTTGTCGGTTCCCTTCTGCTCTTCTTCGGCGCCAGTCAGGAAGGAGGGCAGCGGGCCGCACGATACCAGCCTCGCTAAAAATGTCAAGACCTCGCTCATCGCGTCGTTCAGGCACGCCGTTCGCGTCGTACTCGAAATCACCACGCCGCAACCGTCGCCGGCGCGCGACACGTTCCCGTAGGCCGGACTGTCCTCGTCGAGAGTGTGTGCCGCCAAGGCGGGACACACTCAGGGGCAGTGCCGACGGGACGCGGCTCGAAGGGTGTGGCTCCGCAGCGCGGCTGGCACTCGTCGCAGAGGCCTCACCTTCGAAAAGTCGGGCATGGCTCTCCCCGCAACTTTCTCGCTAACACGCGCGCACCGCCGAGCCTGGGGCGGGCGCGCTGCGGCCGCACGTCTTACTTCGTCATAGTGCCACGACGTGCGGCCTAGATTTAGCCCACGCGCCTCTGCTCGCATACACTCACCCATTGAATTGTCACTGCCCGTGAGTGCGAGATAGGGTTAGCAGTAGGCAGCTAGCCTCTGAGGAGGGCGTCCATAGACACCTCACTAGACCCCACACACGGTCTCGTCCGTGCCTCGCCGGCCGGCGAGATTGCTAGAGGTGGAGCAAGCTGCTCTAGCCTCGCATGTTACTCCTGTCGTCTGTTGTGATGTTGCCCTTGTTTGTTTCTCTTGCACGAGTGCTGGGGGGGGCGACAGGAAGAATGTGGCCCTGAGTTATGTGTACGCCAACTCAGGGTGTGTGGCAGCCCGCTGGCTGTGTGTCTTGTGAGCCTGTTTGTGTCTGTGTGTCGCTCGTGCGTGCCGTCATCATCTGTCCGGCGTCCACCCATACCGCGTTGGTGTCCAGTCCGAGCCTGGCTGTTCTTCACCTTACTAAACAAAAGAAACATTCATTTCGGGTTGTTTCGGACAAGGAGGTCGACAGCCGCCCCCAAGCGATGTCGCTGTGGCCAAAGTCGCTTCGTAGACCGCCGCCGTCGACGCTCCCGGTACCCGCCCGCCCAGCGACCGCAAGCAGCACCCCTCTCCTCGCTCTCCCTCCACACTCAGAGGTCGCTTCACCCCCGTCACAGGTGTTCCTAGGCGGTGCGGCAGCAGGTGTCGCCACCTTTGTCTTTGTGCAGCCCCTCGTTCTGCCTGCTCTTCTCGGCGGCGCTGCGTGGTGGGCAGTCTCGCTCCGGAGACAGGAGCGGAAAGGCTTCTACCGGAACAACGCCGCGATCGCATAGTCGTGTGTCGAGCATATAGCATGTGCATGTGCACAGCGCTGCGGTCATGGTGTGTGAGCATGCGTGAGTGAGGTTCGGGTTGATGGAGTTCCCCGTGTGCGTGGCGTGCGACACACATGGCGACACACGCGGGGACGCGTGCGGCTGTGCAATTTGGCATGGTCTTTGACACTTGTGTGTACTGTCGATGTGTACTGCACCATCATCGATCATGCCACCAACCTCCAACCACCAACGCAGTCCGTGTCGCGTTTCAGATGTTCTTTAAGTGTTGTTACGTTTGGTACCCAAACACTGTCACGCTTGATGGGCGACATAACATGCGTGTTCGTGTCACCGCAGCTCGGCGTTCCGCAGCTCCGCGAGCAGCTCGAGGTAGCCGTCGTCGTCGGGTGACACGAAGCCGCGCCGCAGCAGAAAGTCAGCGATGACGACGGCCACGTTCGGCTTGAACAGCCTCTCCCCCGCCTGCCGCTCGACCAGCCGCGCCACCTCATCCATGGGCGTGAGCGAAAATTCCTCGACCTCCCCGTCGACAGCGCGCGGCACGAAGTCGTCACCGCAGCGCAGGTCGAAGGTGTATAGCACATCGCGCTTGAGGGCCCACCCCGTCTCGTCAAACCCGGTGTAGCAAACTCCGCCCGCCGGCTGGATCGCGCCTGCCAGCCGCGGCGGCACGCCAGCCTCCTCGGCCGCCTCCTTGCGGATCGCGCCGAGAGGCATCTCGCCTGCCGCCATCCCGCCCGCGGCAAGGCAGTCGAGCAGCCCCGGCCAGGTAGGTTTGCTCTTTGCCCGCCGAGCGAGCCACATGCTGGCGGGCCTGCCGTCAGCGCCTTCGGTGTAGCAATTCACGAACACACCGTACGCCGGAGCGCCAAAGAGGCCGGCCGCGGCGCGCTCCACGACAAGGGAGGGAGGGGCGAAAAAGGAGGTGCGGACGGCGAAGGCCTCATCGCGCCAGCCGTCGAGCATGGGCACAGATCCTTCGGCACGGAGGTCGCAGATAACCTCTGTCACGGCCTTGGACCGCTCCTCGAGCGTCGCGCCAGCATCACCGCGCAGCGTGACGGCCTCTTCGCTCACGTCAAAGATGGCGTAGCGGCCGAGAGCCGCAGCAGACTTGGGCAGGACCCGCCCCACCGTCGTTCCGTCCACGACGAATGCGCGGGCAGAGGCAGCGGCGGTGGCGGCGTTGTTGTTAGCGCGGACCACGTCGAGGAGCGCACGCGCGCAGGCGGATATCGGTGGAGCGGCGAGGGCGAGTGTCAGCATTCACCTCGTGCGTGCGCCCGCCCGATGTAACTGGTGCTCTGCTCGGCACTGCTGCACGATCACGCGTCGGGCGAGGCACAAGCTCCGAGGGTACCCCTAAGGGCAATCGTTTAGGAGTCGCTTAGGCGGCTCCCGTGGTGTACCTGTGTTAGTGCCGTGCGCGCCAGTCCCGTGCCAGTGTCGTGCGAGGGAGCTTGTTGTAAATAAAATTCCCGTAGAGTACCTAGTTAGTGCCAGTGCGCGAGTGGTGCTCTTGGGAAGAGGTTCCTCCTTTCCGCTCCCCCCCCGCAAGGCGCGAGACACTGCGCGCCAGTCCCGAGAGAGAGAGAGAGTCTCTCTCCCAGTCCCGTGCCCAGTGCGTCCGTGCGAGGCAGCTCTGTTGTAAATTCTTTCTTTACGCTAGATCTACATCACGTGATGAAGTACAGTTGTACCAGTCTCGGATCGGCCCATAAAGTCGCTAGTCGGGCGGACGCGTCGAGCACACCAGCCACCAGGCAAATTGCGAGCAACGTCCTGTGAGCTCCTGACAGCTCACGACGAATGTACCTTCCCGTACCAGGTGTCCTGCCCCGCGCGCGCTCGACGCACGACGGCCGCGCGCGCCGAGTTCTCTGCTGGTTCTCTGGTACAAGGTAGGACGGGAGAACGAGATGATAGTAGGGAGTAGAAGTGAAAGCAAAGAGGAGCCCTGCGCA
Source organism: Emiliania huxleyi CCMP1516 (assembly GCF_000372725.1). Lineage (NCBI taxonomy): Eukaryota > Haptophyta > Isochrysidales > Noelaerhabdaceae > Emiliania > Emiliania huxleyi. The sequence goes on from NW_005198814.1 coordinate 27,398, forward strand.
CGCACGACTCCGCAGGAGAGAAGCCCCTCCCGCCCGTGCTTGCGCAGCGCAGCCTCCTCCGAGCAACGACACCTGAGAGCAACAGCCAACACCCGGTCGTGGAAGGTACTGGTAAACACAAACGACAAACCGAAAACGACGAAAGGGATGTGAGGCGTCGCGCAGCGCGCGAGACACAGATCGACGGATGTCGGGCCAGCGCAACAGCCGTACACGCGCGAGGCGAGGAGTCGAGATCATTCCGCGCTAGTGCGCAGCGCCGGGGGCGCGCTACGGGCGCGCGGCTCATCGGCACACGCGGTCCTTGACTCGCTTCAAGCTGGCGACGAGCGGCATCGCCAGCCGGAAGAGGGGGCGCGGCAGCGCGCGGTGGGCATCGAGCAGCGGGCGGGCGGCGTCGAGCACGTTGTACTCTGGGACGAGCGTGCCCGCCATCCCCTCGAGGCAGAGGACGTTTGTGACGAGGGTCATGTAGTTTGCGTCGATCGCGACGCCGCGGTCGCGCACGAGCGCCAGCACGCCGCGCAGCACCTCCCCGAACCTGGGGGTACGGCGAAGCCGGGGGGTTGGGAACGCGATCTCGTGAGATGCGGCTGCGATACCGCCGACTACACGGCTGTCGCCGCGGCGGTGAGGGTGCAGTCCGGCGCCAGAGGGCGCTCCGGCCGGCTGGTGGCGGGTGGGCGGGCGGCGGGACGTGCGGTGGCGGAGGTGGCGGCGATGGAGGCGGCGGAGCGTGCTGCGGCAGAGAAGGCGGCGGCGGAGCGTGCGGCAGCAGAGCGTGTTGTAGAAAGTAGTAGCGCCGGTAGGAGCCCGTGTGTGGCATCTCGGGTCCCCGAGCTGGATGCCGGTGCCGTACCCGCGGCATGTGCGGCGGAACAAGTCCGACATGTCGGCCTCGAACTCCTCCCTCGCCGTGCAAGCCTGCGAGTCCGAGAAGCGGAGCACGCACCGGGCGGCGGCGGCGCCGTCGCCCGCGCCCATCGCGTTCAGGAAGCCGATGAACGCGTCCGCCTATGCTGCGGTCTAGATGCTGCGGTCTAGATGCTGTGGTCTAGATGCTGTGTGGTCTAGATGCTGTGGTCTAGATGCTGCGGTCTAGATGCTGCGGTCTAGATGCTGTGTGGTCTAGATGCTGTGGTCTAGATGCTGCGGTCTAGATGCTGTGTGGTCTAGATGCTGTGGTCTAGATGCTGCGGTCTAGATGCTGTGTAGTCTAGATGCTGTGGTCTAGATGCTGCGGTCTAGATGCTGTGTGGTCTAGGTGCTGCGGTCTAGATGCTGTGTGGGCGTGGCTCGGGGCGAGGCTCGGGGCGTGGCTCGCCTCGCGGCGGGTGAGCCGCGCCACCATGCCGACGTCGAGGAGCGCGAGCGAGTTGCGGCCGTACCTCCGCGCCCGGCGGAGCAGGATGTTGCCCGGGTGCAGGTCGGCGTGCATCAGGTTGTCGAGCAGGAGCATCTTGAGGTAGAGGTCCTCGCCGCGCGACACCACAAAGTGCGCCTGGGTTCGGGTACCGTGGGGGTGGGGGATGGCTGCGAACCACCCGGACGGCGACCCTGGGTTCGGGTATCGTGGGGGTGGGGGATGGCTCCGTCGGACGGCGACCCTGGGTTCGGGTGCCGTGGGGGTAGGGGATGGGTCCGGGTACCTCCTCCCGCGAGAGGGGGTCGGCGCCGCCGCTGCCGGAGGAGACGCCGAGGGTGAGGTCGGTGGTGTAGGTGGAGACGAGCTCTCCAGCCTCGTACGACTCGACGAGGACGGCCTCACTCGCGGCGAGCACGCGCGGGAACCGGACGTCGCGCCACGCGGCGAAGTTCCAGCCGAAGCGGCGCAAGTGCTCTGCCTCGATGTCGAGCCTACGTGTCCCATACCTCCAGAGTCTCGAATCCAGTGTGGGTTCAGCTCCTTGGGTGGTGTAGTAGCAGAGAAGGGAGGTGCGGGCCTACGCGGCGAAGGCACCAGCCTCGGGGGCAGGAAGACGGTGCCGTGCCGTGTCTAGAGGATATATGTGTATATAGTGTCGCCGTGTCTGCGCGACCATGGTGCCCGAGAACTGCGTCACGGACGCCCTCAGACCAGACACACCAAAGAGGCGAGCAAGCAAGTCCGAGGCTGCGCGCATGAGGGTGAAGTCGGTGACGATCCTACGCGCTGAGTACGCCAGCCTCGGGGCGGGAGTACGGCATTGTGCAGTGTGTTTCAGAGCACCGCGTGAAGACAACGGAGAGGAGGACAGTGAAACCGCGGAATACGGCCGAAGACGGCGGAATACGTGTCCTCTCGGGCGCTGGTTGGGAGACACGAACACGTATTCCGCTTCTAGGGTCACGATCCGCCGCACGACCGCCGGGTGGCGCACCTAGGGTTAGGGTTAGGGTTAGGGTTAGGGTTAGGGTTAGGGTCAGGGTTAGGGTTAGGGTTAGGGTTAGGGTTAGGGTGGCGCACCTTGACGGCCACCGTCTGGTTCAACCAGACCGCGCGGTGGATCTGGGCGATGGAGCCCGAGGCGATCGGCCGTCGCTCAAAGTCCTCGAACAGCTGGTCGACGGGTGCGCCGAGCGCCTCGCGCACCTCCCGCTCGGTGTGCCTCCAGCCGTGGCGTGGCGCCTGCGAGTGCAGCGACGCGAGGGCGGCGCACATGGCCGTCGGAAAGACGTCCGGCCGGCACGACGCCCTGGAGAAGAGAGGCGCGGAGGGTAAGAGAGCAGGCGCGACGAGCCGGCACGAGGGTGGTGGTGAGTCGGAGGTGTGTGTCCTCGGGAGTGTCTCGGAAGTGTCTCGGAAATGGCGCGGACCACTGTCCCCATTTGATGAAGGCGGTGCCGGCGCGCGCGAGCGAGGCGGTGAGCATGCGGTACCAGACGCGGTTGCGGAAGAAGGGCCACAGCCACGCCAGCCACGAGAGCAGCATCGGCGGAGAGAAGATCAGAGCAAGCACGACAGCGCGGCCGACCAGGCTCGCAAAGCCGGGAGGCGCCTCGGAAACGAGCGCCGCCTCCTCGCGCTGGCCGATGATCTCGCGCAGCGGCGGCGGCCGCCCGCGCGCCACCGAACGCACCGCAGCCTGCAGACCCAGCCCGCCAACCACCAGCACTGCCGGGTGCTGCTGCTCCACCTGCCGCCGGAACGCCGCGGCGCCGCGGTGCACAGGCCGGTTCGACGGCCGATTGGGCGGCGAGGGAGGCTGACCTGCGTCGGCCAGTGCGGCCACGAGCAGTACGAACGAGGTCATCGGCCGCAGCACTCGCCTCGTCGCAGGTTCCGCAGCTCGAAGAAGCCAAGAAAAAAATCCGGACTCCGCGCTTCTTTCTTTCTTTTCTTTCTTTTCTTTCTGGCGTGCCAACTGGGTCAACGACGTCAAGAACAAGCAAGCGGCAGACGTCCTCTTACCCTCGGCCGCAGTGGAGGGCGCCCGTACCGCCTAGGCCCTAGCTCCGCGGACGGGCCCCTCCACCCTTCAAGAAAGATCTCTCTCTCCACCCTTCACGTACGGATCATGTAGTCCCCACAATCGTTGTCGGATCGCTTGTCATGTGAGAAAGAAAACAGACAAACCGCTGGGTGCGCTTCTTAGCTCCCCGGCCCTGGATGTGAGGTTAATGACTGCACTCCAAGTGCTCCAACCCTGCTCCAAGTGCACCCAGACGAGGGATGGGGGAGGAGGACAGGGTCCACACCTGCACGAGCATTCACTCGTTGGTACAGCACACCCGCCGCTGCTAGCGTCGTCACAGGGAAGTTCGGTTGGGTGGACGCCGTGCTTCTGTCAAATGCCATAGCTGTTCTGCGCGCCACTGCATCCTGCTCCTCCCAGAACCGCCCTGGCCCACCTTCACCGCCCCCCCGAGCACTAAGATGGGCCCCGAGGTAACGGGCTGACCCCCTGGACGTCTCTGGCCCCTTTTCAGCGCTCGCTGCCTTGCGGGAGACCGTCGTGACGCTGCATTGCACGAGCCTTCCTTCCTCGTCCAGCGCCACTATATGGAGCCGGAACTCCCTTCCGAGCAGTCTCTCGGCCTCTGGGCTCATGTCCAGGATGCACTTCTGGTGGCGATTGCGCACGCCCGCCACGGCGTACCCCATCGCCAGCCTTTCAGCCGCCTCCCTGAGCTCCTCGGCCACTGCTTCGGCGCCCTCCCTGTCTCCCGCCTGGCGGCCGTTCATCAGGGCGTCGTCGTCTGCGTACTGGGGGAGAGTGCCTCTGCTCGTTCCTGCCTCCCCTCCCGCGTCTCCCCATTCGGGGCGGAGCGAGAGCAGTTCGTACCCGGACAGGCCTGCTTCGGCGTAGGCTCGTGCCGGAGCCACCCCGTCCAGTTGTACACGCTCGGGCTTCCTGGGGCTCCCTGAGCACACCCCCCCTCCAACTCCACGGCCCCCGACTCGTCTCCGAGGCCGTAGGCTGTGTTGACGACTCGGCTGTGTCCGCCCAAGTGCACTAAGACTCCATCCACCACATCGTCGGACATCGCCAGCGCCTCGCACGCCACGCCCGTCCCCCGGTGGCTGATGGTGTCGTAAGCGGAGGTGGCGTCCATGTACAGCTGTAGTAGCACCGCCCCCGTCTCTCTCGCGTGCCACTGCGCAGCAGCTACCAGGCTGATCGGCCATTCAGTCGACCCGCCCTTGACAAAGCCGAAGCAACACGTTCGCCGAGATCAGCCCGTGCCTGCGCGCAGCCTCCTCGAGCCTCCGTGCTATCGCCGCGTCAACCACCTTGTATATAGCCTACCGCTAGCTCACAAAAAGAAACAAAACACCCGACGACACCACAGGAGGAGACAGGGAACAGGCCGGAGACAGAGCCCAAGGGCCTCTGCCCCCGCCACGCAGAGGAGCGCCACTAGCCAAGAGGAGAGGAAGTGGCCCATCGAGTCCCTGCCCCAGCCTCCCACACTAGCACCACACACTCAGGCCCGAAGCCCATCTTCCCCGAGAGCAACGCCCACGTCGCTGTGGCAGCGACGCACCCCACTTCACCCGCTGGCGCGGTCAGGTGGAAGTCCTCTCTCGTGTCGAGGGGGAGAGGCCGTACCTTAGGCCGCCGTTGAGCCGCAGCTCCGCACGTGGCGACCCCCTCCCATGCGGCCGTTGAACGTCATCCTGTTGCCTCAAGCCCGCACGATGCCGGTGCGACGGCGACGTGCAGGTCGCAGGGGACGCCCATCTGGTGGGACCCACGTCAGGGCGCAGCGCAGGAGGACGACACACCTACCGAGGTCAGGACTTCCGCTGCCTGTCGGCCGACTCCGCGCGCACTTTCACCTCCCCCAGTGAGTCCCTCTGAGGTGGTGCCGGGTGTCGCCAGCGCGACACCGGTGTCGCGCAGCTCTAGGTCATCCTGGCATCAGGGAGAATCGGGGACTGCGTGGGGAGAGGGGCATGCGCGGGCTAGAGGCGCATGGGGAGAGCCCCAAGTCTGGAGCCCTTCCCATGAGCCCTGCGCCCATCTGCCGGCTGAGCCGGGTGGGCGCGGCCCCCCCCCATGGTACCCCGGCTCGCTTCAGCGGCCGTGGTGCGGGGGGAGCAAGCCACATCACAGCCCGCCAGATCTCACCCCACCCCCTTGACGGTGTGGTTTGTGGGCCCCCCAGGCGCCCCACCCGCCTCACGTCTCGCAAAGCTGGGGGCTCTGGTGGGGTGTAGGGGGGGGGGGGGGGGTGTCAAAAGGGGGGGAGGGGCCGGGGGCACACACCGGCCATCGAGTAGTCAGCCGCGGCCCCAGCCGAAGCCGGCCCAACCGCCGCCGCCCT
>NW_005198814.1:33248-39106 GCF_000372725.1 Emiliania huxleyi CCMP1516
GAATCGCTCGTAGGTGTGGATCGCATTCCTGTTGCCGATGCTGCTCGACGGCACATGGGGGCGAGGGAGGGGTAGCAAGGGAGGCTGAGGGCCCAACACAGCGAGAACCGTCAGATTTTCAGGTGTAGCCTGAAGTCCGTCGCGACGCACTCAATCCCTCCCGAGCGAAAGCCTGTGGCTCTCTCGAACTCGTCGATATATTGCGAATAAACTGCTCTTCCCGCATAGCTTGCAGAGTCAGAGGCGCCGAAAGGCTACGAGTGTTCGACGAGTCTTGCGAGCTGCGCGGTCAAACCTGGGGGGGACTGACCGCATCAAGGCGGACTTCCGAAACCTGGGTGAGCACCTCTGGCAGTTCTCGCTCCCCATCGAGCTCTTCTTGCCGCACGGCTCTTCTGTGTGCCGGCACAGAGCTCCGTGCAAGCCTTCCAGCGTGATAGGAACGAGTGTATCGCTTTGACGGATCGACCGTGCTTGTTATCCACATCGATGTGACGCACACAGTGACACTTCAGACGACACACATTCTCCCACCCGCCGGGACGCAAAACGCTCTCGACGAGAGCCACAAGAAGGCGGCCACACAGCAAGCCGCTCGGTCGATCACGTTGCTCGCTCGATGCCGGCGAGCGCATGGCGCACGCCTTGGACGGTGGCGAAGCCAAAAACACCGGCAGTGGCCGTCCGCTGGCGTGAGCGGCGGCGGTCGAGACCTCACCCTTCGCGCCGACGACCCAACCTCACGCGGAACAACCCAACCCACCCCAACAACCCAACCCAACCCAAAAAGCACGATTCTCAAGTTGGGCCCTCAGGCTGCAAGGGAGGCGGCGGCGGCGGAACGGGTGAGAGTGGAGGGGGAGGAGGAGGTGTCGAGGGAGGTGGTGAAGGGGGAGGCGGCGATGGAGGAGGAGGCGGCGACGGAGTAGGCCGGGTCTCTTTTCTTCTTTATGCCCGGCCGATAAAATTCTTTACGCAAATACGATCGACAAGAAGCTGCTCGGCCGACGCAACGATGCTGGCGGGGACTCTGCTCGCGCTGGCGATCTCCGTCCGCCGCGCCTCAACGCTGACGGAGGAGTTTCGGTGCGCCCGTCTCGTCGCCGACTGCTTCGGCGGCTGGCCTTTCGCGCGGCTCGCGTCACTGCGCGCGCCGGGCCTCGAGGCGAACGTCTTCTTCCGGCCGATCGGCCCGCCCGCCGTCGCCGCTGCACTTGACAGCGACGGCGGCCTCTGCGGCACCGCTCAGCTCATGAAGGTCGAGCTTTCCCGCGCCACAGGGGCGGAGAGCGCCGGCCGCGTGGTCGCCTTCACGCAGAGCGTGAGCGTGGCGGCGGCGGCAAGGCGGCGCGGTGTCGGCCGCGCGCTGGTCGCCTTCTGCGAGGAGGAGGCGCGGGAGGCGTGGGCGGCTGACGGCGTCGACGAGGCCTGGCTCGCGGTGGCGACGGAGAAGGAAGCTGCGCGGGCGCTGTACGACAGCTTGGGGTACCAGAGCTGCGGCGAGGCGCGCGGCAACTTGCTGCTCCGCAAGCGCCTCGCCACGGGCGCAGCCAGCGCGGGCGAGGGCTCGCAAGGCATCGCCGAGTACTCGGACCCGTTTCTGCACTAGTCTCTGTAGGCGCAGCCAGCGGACGAGGCTCGCGCATCGTCGCGTGCGAGGCTGTCGATGCCGCCGCCGACGCTTCCGCCGCCGACCGCCGCACGCCTCTGAGCGGTGGCGTCGGCTGGTCGCCGCTGCTGTCCAACTTGGGCGTGCAGGTGCTCTACTCGGCGGTGCCATAGGTGGTGCGTACTCCCGGAGAAGCCAGCGTAATCTCGCGTAATCTCGGGTACTCAGGCGCTGTACTCGGCGGTGCCTCTACTGGGTGTGAGCCTGCTGCTCGCTCCGTTCGGAGGCCCGTCCAGCGCCTCGCTCCTCGGGCTGTCGGCGCCGTGGGAGGCGTACGACGGCGCGCTCTCGCCCGCTCCCCGCCGGGGGCGCATCTCCGGGACACGTCACACGTCCATGACATGCCTGCGACATGTCCGACAGGCTGCCTCTCGCCCCTCCCTGCCGCATGGTGGGGTGCGCCACTGGTGGAGGCCGGGGTCGGCGGCGGTGTTGCCCTGGCGGAGCTCGCGCGACAGGGAGTCCTCCCGTCTCTCCTCGCTCCCACGGCGGGCGACCCACAGATGCCGCACCAGCCGCAGCCGCAGTCTCCACCGCAGCCGCAGCCGCAGCCGCAGCAGCGGCAGCCGCAGCAGCGGCAGCTCGACTACACGCCTGCGCAGGCTGAGCAGATGCGGCCGCTCTACGAGGTCTCCGCCGCCGAGCCGTCGTTCCCGCGCGCCGCGACGGCGATCGTGGCGTGGCAGCTCGCCGTCGCCTTGGCAGAGGAGCTGTACTACCGCGGCTTCGTCGAGTCTGCGGGCGTGCTCGCCATCAGCTACCCGCTCCGCGCTGCCGGGGTGGACATCGCCGCGGCGGGCGCGCTGCCGCTCGTCGAGGGCTTGCCGTTGCTCGTGAGCGCCGCGCTGTTTGGGCTGGTGCACGCGGAGTTTGTCGAGGGCGCCGCCGCCGCAGCCCACGCCGATGACGCGGCGGGGGCGGGGGCGGCGGGGGCGGCGGGGGCGGTGGAGGCGGTGGAGGCTGAGGCGGTGGAGGCGGTGGAGGCGGTGGAGGCTGAGGCGGCGGGGGCGGCCGACGCGGCGCCTGCTCCGCCGATCTCCGCCAGCGGCGTGCGAGACACAAAGGCGTTCTGGTTCCGCGCCACCGCCGCGTACGGCGCGCTGTACTCTTCGCTGTACGTGCTGAGTGGCCACCGGCTGCTCGCGCCGGTTTGCGCGCACGCCGGCCTCAACATTGGCCTCTGTCTGCGCGATTGGGGCCGCATGCGCCGCACGCCGCCCGCGCTCCTGCGGCGCGTCTTTTCGGCCCGTGAAGGAACCTCCTCGGGGCAGGGGGTGGAGGCGGCGGAGAGATGAGCGGGTTGAGACGTCCAAATTGCGCTCTTATTAATAGGGGGAAAAATCAGATCGAGATCCCCGATGCCCGAACCGCCTCGAAAAAGCGAGTCAAACACCGCGCAAAAAGCACGACCATACGGCTTTAAATATAACTTCTCGCAGCTGCGAGACGTTCTCTGGTAGGACGGGAACGAGATGATAGTAGGGAGTAGAAGAAAGCAAAGAGGAGCCCTGCGCACGCACGACTCCGCAGGAGAAACCCCTCCCCAGACAAAACACAAGGGAGAGGTGGGTGGGTCACAGAAAACTGCGGCCGCCAGCGACTGAGCGTCTCGCTGGCGGACGGGGAGAGGAACACAAAGGGACGTCCGGACGTCCATCCACTGGGATGAGAATACTGGAGATCTGAGGTCGAATCTGCCGATTCCACAGCCGCCCACAGGAGCGCCGCCTCAACACGGGGTCTCGGCTCTATCGAGCCATGCTAGCTCCAGCCGCAGCCCCACCCGGCCGCCCGAGGGTGTTCCCGCAGGCAGAGAAGACCAATCCTGGGGGAAGTAACCTTCTCTGGTAGGACGGGAACGAGATGATAGTAGGGAGTAGAAGAAAGCAAAGAGGAGCCCTGCGCACGCACGACTCCGCAGGAGAAACCCCTCCCGCCCGTGCTTGCGCAGCGCAGCCTCCTCCTCCCTACGCGCAAGCTGGTCATGAGGATGATGGCGATTATGTCATGGCGTTGACGAAAGCGATGGAGATGCGTTCCGCGTGTTGTGACACAAATGAGAGGCGGGAGTGGGAGGGCCCAACTTCAGAATCGTGCTTTTTGGGTTGGGTGTAGACAGAGTGCGCCGTCGTGAGCGGGTGTAGGACCGGCTCGGGGGGCGGCGCCGCCCTCGCCGAGGTCATGCTCGGTTGGATCGGCAGCAAGCCGATGGGAATGGCATACGCGAAGGCTCGCAAAACGGGCGGCGGGTGGGCGGGCAGCAGCGAAGTGGGGGGCGAGAGCGGCGACGTGGGCGAGAGCGGCGACGACGGGTCCGGCACGCTGAGGATCAGCGGCCTCACGTGCAGCGGCGTCTGCGCGGTTTGCATCGGCGGCGGCGGCGCAGCAGCCGAGCGTGGAACGGTCGGGCCCGACGGACGGACGGCGGTGAGGAGAGAGGTGGCGCGCGAGAAGCCGGAGGTCTTCGCCGAGCACACGTGGCCCAGCTTGGGCTGCCCACATGCGGCGCAGCGGTTCTTGGCGAGGCCGAGGCGTCGCGCTTGCTGCCCGAGCTCGATTCTGAGGTAGCGGTTGCGAACGGAAGCCGGGCTGCGGTTGGTGAGGCCGTCGGCGATGCGGCCCCATTTACGACCCTGCGGAATTGGGAGATGCAGGGGGTGAGAGACGGCGCGGGGCGGGATCTTCAAATACTTGGGCGAGAGTGATGGCGTTTCGACGGCGGCCGCGCCTGCTTGAACGGGACGACGGCATACTGACACATTCCGTTCTGGTGCCCCTCGGCTGGCCAGAGGACGACTCACAATGCAAAATCGGAAAGACATCACGAGGGGCCGTATAAACGGTGCCGCAGCGGCCCGGGACACTAACAATGAGTTGCCGCCACTCGCCCGGCCTCCTAACCCTCGGGGTCGCCCGGAAAGTGGGCTTGCGCACCGGCGACCCCCCCAGCACGCCGACCCGAGGTGTACCCTCCGGCCACCTGGGAGGGGCGCTCACTCCATGTTTGGCCCATTGGCTTCACCATGATGGATACGGAGATGGCCAGCCCTTGGTTGTGCACCTGCGGCGCGAAGAGGAGGTGATCTCGGCGGACGACGGCCATGCCGAGAGCGGGCGCAGCGCGGAAGAGGCAAGAGGGTGCGCAGCGCGTCGCGGCCGCGCGCTTGGGAGCCGGGGGGATGGCCGGAGGGGGCGGGACGCCTGCATGTCCTCGAAGCCCCCAACCGCATACGCAAGCCGAGCCGCGAACGGCGGCGAGAGAGTTTGGCAGGGTCAGGCGAGGACCGCGCATGGCCAAGGAACCTTTTTTAGGACCCCCAGCGCGGCAATCCGGCAAGAACGGGCGTGCGTCTCCCATCGTGTCTCCCCTTCCGCCGACCCCTATCACACTGTGATCTGTGTGATATCACACAGATCACACAGATTGTGTTCTCGCTTAGCAGAAGTTTACGGCCGTTGTTTTCATTTTCGATTACACCCGCTTCGAGCAAAACATCAGAAAGCCCGTGTGGCCAGGCATGTCTCCGAAGGGGCGCGTCACCAGCCGCGCCGGCTGCCATCCCTCGGCCTTGCCTCCGCCCGACGGTCCGCTGCACGGGGCAGCAAGCGCGGTCGGCGCTCCGCCATCCGGCTCGCCCGCCGCCGCAGCAGCCACCCGCCCGGCCGGCCCCTCTGTGCGCCGACGCTTGTTGGCCGACGCCCGCGCCCCCGCCCCCGCCCCCGCCCCCGCCCCCGCGCCCTCGCCGGCGCCCTCGCCCTCGCCGGCGCCCTCAGCTGCGTCTGCGTCCGCGTCCGCGCCCTCCGCCGCGGCCGCCGCCGAGAGCCTGGCCGCGCGAGCAGTGGCGGCCGCCTCCGCGATGGCGTCGGTGCGGGGAGCGGCGCGCACCTGGTGAGGTCCTGGTGAGGTGGGCGGAGGTACGGCCAGCTCTGCGCGCGCTGAGCGCGGGGCAAGGCCGTGGGCACGCGCTCGCATCTGCACGCCTCGAGAGGGGGCAGGAGGCCGGGCGCATGGACAGTGTTCGGCCCGGTGGCGCGTGGGTGAGCAGTCGAGTGTGCGTGTGTGCGTGTGTGTGAGTGAGTGTGTGTGTGTGTGTGTGTGTGTGTGTGTGTGTGTGTGTGCGCGTGTGAGCGTGTGCGTGCGTGCGCGCGTGTGTGTGTGTGTGTGCGCGTGTGTGCGTGTGCGTGTCTG
>NW_005198814.1:41040-45227 GCF_000372725.1 Emiliania huxleyi CCMP1516
CGCCATCCTTCTCCTTCTTCTCGATGGCAGTCCGGGGTGCTTGTCGACGGGTCGGCGGCGTGGTCGAGGCAGCACACAGAGCTCAGAGGAAGTCTCATAGGTCAGAGCGAAGGACCGGGTGATGCTCCGATAAACCCTCCGGATCTTCGACAAAAGTCGGAAATTTCTTTAGAGCAAGGTCGACCTTAGAGCAAGGTCGAGGGCGGGCCCTCTCGGGCTCGGGCCGCCCTCTCGCCCGCACCTCTGCGGGGCTTGCACGCTAACTCGCACTCATGGCGGTGTTATTTTGTTATCCCTATCATTGAAAGTAGCAGAGGGGTCGGACCACACGCTCTCCGAATGGGATTTTCTGCCCTGCCGCCTGTCGCGGCCCCGCCTGCCTCCCGGGGCCCGCCCGGCCGTGCCATCCGCCGCCGGACCGCCCGGCGGGTCCAACCCGAAGCGGGCGACCGGCCGTTCGCACCGCTCGGCCGGCGGGGCGAGCCCCGCGGCCCTCGATCGCTCGCCCCGGGACGTGGCCCGACCGGCCCACGCGCACGTCCTGGCCTCTACCGCCGCTTTCGGCGGCGCAATTTGCGCCTTCATCGCTCTCTGGATCCTCCTGGCACCCATCGGACTCTTCCCGACGGTCGGCGGCACCCACTCCGTGCACTTTGAATCAGACTCGCTCTTCGGCAGGCACGCTCTTCGGCAAAAAGTCGCCGCCGGCCGTTCACGCCGAGCCAGCCAGTTGCCGGCTCGCACGGCAGCCTCTTCCTCTCGACCAGCCTCAACTTCGACACGGTCATCATTTTGTCGCTGCGTGCTCGTGGCGAGCCGGGCGGCGGTCAAAGTTTGCCCAGACGAGCGCCAGGCGATAGCAAGGTCTCTGTTCGCCCTGTGCATGTCAGGCCAGGCTGCAGCGGGGCACTACCATCGTGCTACGCTGTTGCAGCCTGACCTTTCTCACTGTGCACAGCCGCCAGAGCACCACCACCGCCCGGCATCGTGTCACGGCGAGCTCCTTCTGCACCCGTTCGCGAGGCTCTCGCGCTGGCACACTTCGGCCTTCCGCTGCTCGCGTTCGGCGAGTTCTTCTCCGCACTCCTGCCACGGTGCCGTCGCCACACACCTTCTGGCCGGCCTGAGCCATGCGGACTCGACCTCTCTCCCTCTCTGGAGCACGCCACGGGCCGCGACGGCTGCTGGCAGCCGGCCGGCGTGAGGAGGCAGTTTGCCGGCACAGTCGAGCTGGAGTATCCGCTTCTTGATGCTTCTGCGGTCAAGCTCGACCTTATGTGACATGATGTGCCACAATAATGCATGCTCTCACCCCTCAAAGTGTCGAAGTTTACCGGTGACTCTCCGGTGGCCCGATAGTACCGTGTGCCTTTCTTCAAACGAACGCGCTTCGAGGTTCGACAATCGCTAAGCTGCTTATGGGGCACCGCTGCGACTCCCTTGGGGATGCCTGAGGCCACCCCAAGCACTCCCAAGCCTTACGTGGACGATTTCAACCCTACTCTGTGTTTGTTCGTCTACGCACATTAGCAACTTTGTGCTCATGTCAACGCCACGCCAGCGCTAGCCCATTCAACCCCGCCCCATTGGGGGCGGGGCCCGTCAAGGGCCTCACTCTAGTGTAGCTCTTACGAACATACCCGTAGGTGAACTGCTGACAGGGTTTGCGATGAGGAGCGATCCGAACGTGGTATTCGGGTGATCAGATCACTACCGCCGAAGCGCAAGCGCTTGGAGCAAGGGAACTGCCACGTATGGGTCCCAGACTAGCACCCCACCTCGCGGGCCGACGTTCTGGCCCAGCAAGGCTGCTGCGGAGCACTCGGGGCCGATGTTCTGGCCCAGCGAGGCCGCTGCGGGGCACCCGGCGGCTCGGTTCGCTCATCAGCGCAAACTCGGTCGAGCAGAAAGTAAGGTGTGTGTGTAAAGGCGGCGCGGCACGATAAGGGTCGGCGGTAAGGCGGCGCGGCGGCAGCAGGCGGCAGGCAGGACATCGGACGGCGGGACATACGGCGCGGCGGGCGCGGCACTGTAGGAGCGGCGGTACGGCGGCACGGCGGTAACGGACGGCAGGGGGGGCGGCAGCAATAATATCGTTGGCCGAAGCCTCGTTGGCCGAAGCCTCGGTGGCCGAAGCCTCGGTGGCAGAAGCCTCGGTGGCCGAAGCCTCGGTGGTCGAAGCCTCGGTGGCACGGAGGAAGGAGCGGCACGGTAAGGAACGGTGGCACGACGGCAGACCACAGCGGCGAAGGAACGGCGGAGCATTTCGGGCGGGAGGGTGAGGCGAGGGTGGCGGCGGTTCGGATCACGAGGAGGTACAAGAAAGTCGGGCGCGGGCGGGCGGGGTGGCGGCGAGGCGGCGGGAGGGTGACGGGCGAGGGGGGTGGCGGGTTGGATCACGAGGAGGTAGAAAGTCGGGCGCGGGCGGGCGGGGTGGCGGCGAGGCGAGGGCGATGGGCGCCGCAGCGGCGCGCCAAGAGGCAGCGGTGGCGACGGGCGATCTGGCGAACGGCCTGTGAGTAAGTTGTGTTCTGGTATTCTCATGTCTGTGTCGTCATAGGATGCCACAGACTGTGTGTTTTGAGTCTGTTGGGAGCGTCGTGTGGCGTGTACAATGTACTACTTGCCTGATCAGCATAGAAGACGACCAACGCATTGGTATCCAGGGAGCAAATGACGACTCGCGTAGAGCGGCGCCCAGATGCGCTGCCTCGCTGTCCGGCCTCTGTGCTGCCCCTTCTCTTGCCATCAGTCGCATTCTCACCGCACGCGGAGAGCACTGGTGCTCTCCGCGTGCGCCACCGATGTGATTGTGCAACGTCAGCCACCTTGCCGGAGGTAGTTGCGACTTGGGACACCGGAAGCTCGACGCTCGAGCACGTGTGGCAAAGTTTTGCGACATCCCGCGACTCGACCCCCGAGGGCTGCCGGCCGCCGACAGCAATACCGAGACCGGATTGCGTAGCGAGTTCGGTCCGAATGTGCCCAGGGCCAGCCCGTGGACCGGTACGGACGGCAGGTACCCATGGGACCGCTGCGGCGGGCCTGGGAGGCGCCACGAGTCCCAATGACGCACGGCCAGCGCGCGTCCCCAAGCCCGAAATAGGCCTTTAAGAGGAGTGTGCCGGGCGAGCGGTCGAGAATTCACAATGGACGCGATCGCCACCCTGAAGAGGAGCGCGACCGAGGCGATTGGGAAGCACGAGCTTCCGCGTGCGCTGGTGCTGCTCAACGAGGCGCTCGACCTCGCGCCCGACGACCGCGCGCTCTGGACAAACCGCGCGTACGTGCATGAGCTCAGGAAGGCGCCAGCCGACGCACTCAGCGACGCGCGGCGCGCGATCGAGCTCGACCCCGGTTTCAGCAAGGCGCACCTGCGGCTCGGCCGCGCGCTGGTTGCGCTCGGTCGCACCGACGAGGCCTACAGCGCGCTCGCGTCCGCGGTCGAGCGCTGGCCGCAGGACTATGCACTCGCTGAAGCGCTCTCTGCCGCCGGCGCGGCGTCAAGCGGCGGCGACAGCGGAGGCGGAGGCGGGAGCGCAGTTGCGGCCAGCGAGGCTGCGTTGCTCGAGGCGGCGCAGCAGGCGGACGCGCGCGCGATGCGCTCGACCAGCGACGGCCTCGACTCGAGCTACTATTATGCCGCGGTGCCAGCGGCGCGGCATACACTTCCCGTGCGTCCGCCCGAGCGGATCGAGGCCTCGGCCGACGCCGAGCGAGCGAAGGAGCTGGCCGCGAGCGGCGCAGTCCGCGCGGATATTGAGCGGAGGGGCGGCGACTCGTACTACTATGCGCACGGGAGGGTGACAGACTACCACGTCCCGTCGGTGCCTCACCGCATCGCCGCCGATGGCAGCCTCTCGCCGTGGGACCCGTCGCAGCGCTGACGCTAGGAGAGGGGCAGCACCGTTGTTGCCACCCGCGGTTTTTTTCTTGGTGGAGCCCGAGCATGACGTATGTGCGCGTCTGTGCGTGTGTGGCTGTGGGACAGACGTTGTTGTCCTATGCGCGGGGCAGCATCCTGCCCCAGCGGCACCGCCGCATTTTTTCTCTTTTGCCTGAACTCCTAAATGCTAAATGCGCTGTTGCAGAATGTCCCTTGAGCCTTGTAATGCGAAAAAAGAAAGAAAGAACACAGACAACCCAAGGGAGGGATGGGAGCACAGCAAAACTACGAGCGTGGTAAC
>NW_005198814.1:45327-53667 GCF_000372725.1 Emiliania huxleyi CCMP1516
CGTCGCCCACCCTAGGGAGTCTGCCTCTTCCTCTCTCTTTTCGCAGTCTCTCGGAGAGGCTGAACGGGCATAAAAGAGAATCTCCGAATTGCCCGAGGCGCGCCAGCTGCTCTCGGCCAGCTCGCACGGCCCTGAGCGAGCTCGGCGCGGCCCCGAGCGCGGAACATGATATCCGGCGCGGCCCTGAGCGAGCTCGCCGCAGACGAGCTCTGCATCGGAGCGCTCCAGTACAGCGACGACAGCAGCGATGGCGAGTCTATTGGCGAAACACCTTCTTTGGACGGCGGTGCCGCGCTGGATGACGTGGCCACGACCAGCCCTCTGCCTGCGTCCCAGAGTCCGCCACCATCCACGCCGCCAAAGCTGCCGCCAGGGCCGGCGCCGACACCGGCCCCACCCGTCTGCGTCTGCCGCGCCGCCTCCGACCCTACGTACGAGGTGACGCGCTGGCACTGGTCCACCCTCTCCGTGGCTGCCTTTCGCGCCCACTGCGCCGCATCGCGCTGTCCGCTCATCATTACAGGCCTCGGCCCGCACCTGGCGCCCAGAGGCCTCTCCCTCGAGCGGCTGCGCGCCCTGCTTCCGGCGGACATGGCGGTGCCCGTGCGGGGCCACGGCACGATGAGCGCGGCCTCCTTCTTCGGCCGCCTCGACGCCGGCGAAGCTCTTTACCTCGCGGACGTGCCTCTGGCCATTCACTTCCCGTGGCTGTTTGACGAGGTGGCGGTGCCCGCCTACTTTCTGCACGACTTTGCGCACCGCACGCGGCGCAGGCTCTCGATCATGCATGACACGCCCTCGCTCTTTGTCGGCGGCGCCGGCACCACCTCTGCTCTGCACGTCGACCAGATGTGCTCCAACTTTTGGATGTACCTCGGCGAGGGCGCCAAGCGGTGGATCACCTTCCACCCGGACGACGCGCCGCTCCTCTCGCCCACTTGGGACGCGCCCGAGCAAATCCATCGCTTCGCACCGCTCGCGCAGCTCGAGAGCGACGCGCAGAGCGCCGCGTCGCTGCGGCAGGCGCGGCGGCTCGAGTTTGAGCTGCGCGCCGGCGAGGTGCTCTACATCCCGCACAACACGCCCCACGAGGTGACCAACCTCGCCGCCACCTGCGCCGTCTCGGCAAACTACCTCGACCAGACCAACGTCGCCTAGACACTTCCTAGACACTTCCTAGACACTTCCTAGCCGTGAGTAGGCAAACTACCTCGACCAGACCAACGTCGACCTCTCGCTCGCTCAAGGCACGGCCAAGCTGGCGACCTCCCCCTGCCTCCCCCTGCCTTCCTTCCCTTCCCTTCCCCTGCCTTCCACAGCCTTCCCTTCCCCTGCCTTCCACAGCCTTCGCGCGAGCCCGGCAGTGCGCGACACGCCAATCTGCGCGCCATGCTGGACGCGTTGGGCGAGGTGGAGTGGCCCGCCCTCGCCGACGACCTCGGCGCGCACGGCGGCGGCGGCAACGGCGACGACGAGGCCTATGCGAGCGGCGCCACGCCGCCCGTGGGGCGTTTTGCTGCGCATGAGCGGTTGAGGCACAGCCGGCCCGTGACCATCTGTGCGCCTTTGTGAGCCAGAGACCGAGAGAGTCAGATCGTGTGACAATCCTGCGCTCCGGCCTGCTGTGTAGTGGTTGTGGGACCCCCTCCTTCATCTAGGGCATGAATTCGTAGTGGCGGGCGGGTGAGGCTCGGAACACATGTTTCCTCGCGCACCCCCTCTCTTTTCGTTTCTCTTGTTAGTGTTGTTTCCACCTACAGCTACACGCTCTACAGCACCCTCTCGTTTCCTCTCTAGTTTCCCGGGGAAACTTCCGTGGAAATCATCAATTTTCCGAGCTCTGAGCGAGTCTCTCACACTAAAACGGAGTAAAAGTCACACAGTCTGTGTGAGGTCTGATGAGCCACTGGTTTGTGGGGCAAAAATCAGCAAAACCGGCCAATGCCCGAGAGTCGGGTATTTTGCCGGGTTCCCTCGATTTTGCCTCACTCAGATTTTGCCCCAGACCCAGACCAGCTCTCATCAGACTCGACAACAACAGGGCTCCAGGCCCCAAATTACGTGTGAGTGTTAGAGTTGTTTGGTATTGAAAATCTCTCTCTCAGACTCGAGCGTTCGTTGCCAGAATGGCGGCACCAAACAACACTTTGGTTTCACTGACTGGAAATTTCCGAGCAAGTGCGCTCGCCGTCCAAGTGGGGTCGCGGGTGGCCATGCGAAGTGGTTTCGCGCACTGCCCGCTGAAGCCCCCCCGGGGCGCCGGAGCGTGACCGAGTGTCGCCCCATGACCCCCGGCGCCGGCCCGAGCGCTGAGACCGAAGGTGAAGCCAATGCGCGCGCGCCACAAGCGCGGCACTGCTCGGCTACGGCATGCTGACACGGATCCCTATCCTCTCAGGTTGCTATCGCTCGGCCGGCGATATTGGATCTCGCACGCGACGTCGACGACTGACAGGTAACCGCACTTTGTCAATGTGCAGGTCGAGCTACCAACCGTTGCGGAGCGGTTCAGCCTCGGAAGCCATACTATGCAGCGGCGTGGTGAGGCGCGGATTAGGTAGGAGGGCATGCGCTCGCACACATGAGTCCGGGAGAGCTCCCCGCCGGCGCCTTGCACCCGGCCCCCAGCCAGGTCCGCCTTGCCCCACCACGACCGCCCTGCGGCCCTTACGCAGGCGTCCAGCACCGACGTCGTTTGCGAGCGTCGGGTGTTCTCTAGCCCCGTCACCCACCGCGCCATCACCGTTCGCCTCGTCGCGTGCAAAACGCTCGCGTCTCCGCCACCGCCGGCCGCCTCCGCGTTTCCCTGCGCCGCCACCAGGGGGACGCTTGAGCCTTGCCCCCGGCCTGACGCGCGACCCTGCGCAGAGACGGCGCGCTCCGGCACGGAGCAGCGACCACCTAGGCGGTCGCTGCTCCGCCCGCGCACCGCTCCCGCCGCCGCCGCCGCTCCGTCCTTTCCCATCAGTGTGTCTCGTGTGTAAGAGTGTGCTGTCTGTCACCTGTGGAGTGGTGGTCCCCTCACGTGGTCGTGTGCGGTCTCCTCCGAGGAGTCTGCAGTCTCCTTCTGTCTCGAGTACTGTCTGGTCTGTCGCGTGTCGTCTGTCGACTGTCGTGTGCGCGCGGCGATCGCACGTGTAATTCGGGGAGGCCTGCGCACTTCTAACGATGCACAAAAAAACGGGCCACACAAATGCCGTTTAAAGGACAGGCACGGGACGACTGACGAGACGCGCCCGGCCGACACGCCGACACCCATGCGCCATGGTGCGGCTCTGTGCGGAGACCGACACACAGGAAGGCGCACGATGCATACAGTGATCGCCTGTCATGCGCCAGCACCGACGTCGGGCGGGAGAGGGGCTCCAGCCAACAGTAGTGGCGAGCCAGCCTGCGCTGCACGATGAAATAGTACTCGTGCTGACGCATCCTCACCCGAGTCATTTGCCTTTTCCTGCGACAGCCGTGCGACGGGAAGAAGAGGTGCGAGGCTGTGAAGAAAGAGCTTGATCGCGCCACCAACGTCAACGTCGGGTGCAGTGATGAGCTCGAGCAGCTCTCGTCGAGCAAGCTCTGCCTCCGAGCTCTCGCAGCAGCCATGCGCGTGCGTGCAGCCCAGAATCTTGCTCAGCGCCTCCGTCTTGGGGTTTGAAGCAGGTCCGCCGTAACGCTCCGCGCCTGGGCCGGCGGCGGGCGGTGTAGAAGGCCCGCGATGGCACCGTCGTGTGCCTCTTCCGTCCCACCTTTAATTGGTGACTACCCTCGCTGTCGCGCAGCCGCTTGGCAGGCGGCGCCGACGCTGCCGTTGGGTCTGTCCGTGGCCGCCGCGTCACTCGGCACGGAAGCCTCCTTGCCGTTGGACATGCCGGGGGGGTGTGAGGGCCTGGAGGGTGCCACAGACGCACAGGGGAGCGCGCGCCGCCGAAGTGGTTTGGCGCACACCTCGATGCTGAGGGTGGCCACCCCTCACTTTCCGGACTGAAAAAGTACTCGTAGAGCCTAGCCCCGGCCAAGTAAACTGCTTAAAATCCCTGTGTGGTGGCGGCGTGCCGTCCTCCCATCCCTCCCTTGGGTTGTCTGTTTTCTTTCTTTCTTTTTTAAACTGCGTTGCCGGAAATTGAAACCCCATCCCTCCCTTGTTCCGTTTTCTTTCTTTCCTGCAGATTGAAACCCTTGATCGGAATTAATAATGTCGGTTGCAACACACGGCGGCGGGCACTTGGAACGACTTGGCCGAAACCCGCTTGTGACATGTACATGTGTGTGTGTATGGCTGTCGGCGCCAACGCGCGCATCGCCCTCCTGCTGGCAGCTGTGACGGGCGCGTCTGCGTTCGCGGGCGGCACGCCGGATCCCGCTCAGCCGCACTCCTTCACGCCCGGCAGCCCCGAGCACACCGCCCGCTTGCAGCACTATCAGCACTGGCAGCACGAGCGCGCTGCCCACGGGTACGGTGAGGAATCTAGTGCGCTTCTGGAGCTGGCGGCGACGTACGACAAGGCATCGTGGGCGAACATCTCTCTCGTCAACTACATGAGCACCAACCCAGGCTGGGATCTCTTGGCGGCATATCTTTCCACTGATTCAACCGCAGCGGTCCTGCGGCAAAACATGCGAGAGCACCTAAATCTGATCGACGCGCTGAATGCAGAGGTGCAGGCGTTGATGCCCGCGAACTCGACGCGGCCACGTCCCCACTACGGTCTGCATGAGTACTGCGACCGGGCCATCTCTCAGCAGCCCGGCCGAGGTGGCCTGAACCCGAACTCCGCCAGCACTGGGCGGCGCCTGCAGCAGAGTGGAGCCGCATCGACAGCCGCGTGCAAAGACCTCCTCAGCCAATACGGCGATACGCTGAGCTGGGCCACGGCGAGCAATCCGTCGGTCGAACTTTGCGAGCCGTGCGCGCGCCGAGGCGCCCGCGGCGCGCGCCCGCCCGGCTGCCAGTAGGAGGCGGCGCAATATGGCCTATAGTACAGCCCTTGAGGAGGAGGAAGAGGCTGGCTGGCAGTGCTGTATGCCGCCGAGGGGCAGTTTTGGGCTGCTGTCCCCATCCCAGGGGGCTGCAGAAGGCGTCCGCAGCCGGGACAACCCGCCCCCCCAGCCGAGGCCGGTCGAAGCCCACTTGACCACAGCCATGAGGAGTCCTCTTGTTGCTCCTGGCGGCTGTTCAAACGAGCGGAGCGAGTGAAGTCGCGGCTTCTTCCTCCCCGGGAAAAACAGGAAGAAAACATAGGGGCGTGAGCGCGTGACGAACGGCCCGTCGGCGAGGCGACTCGCGCTGGCACGTGCACAGAGGGGACATACGCTACACGTGTGGGCGCCTATCTAGGGGAACATCGCGGTCCATGCGTGGCGTGTATGAGGTGCATGTTTCATTGCGTGTATGTCACGCGGTACGCGGCTGCGAGTGCAGCCGCCTATGTTGGCCAAGATAGGCGGCTGCACGTGTGGCGCGAGTACCGCTATACGCGTCTGCACGCGTGGCCGCGTATCTTGGTTGGCTAAGATACGCGCCGGCACAGAATGACACGTATCAGGCCCCGCCGAGCTCGATGAACGCCAGCGCGTTGGCCTTTATACGTTATTCTTCCGGTTCTATATTCTTTTCGTCGAAGCGATTTTCAGCGATTTTAAGCGGGAATATAAAGAATATTTGAGAATATAGGCCCGATTTGGAGCTGTATTCTTGGCATATTCGAGAATATAGACCCTGTTTGGGACAAGAATACGGAAAGAATGTACGGGAAAAGAATATAGATAGTACTGGGCGAGAAAAACGTATAAAGGCCAAGCCAGCGGGTGAGGGCGGCTATTCTCCCCCGAGGCAGGCGATGATACGCAGTCCCTCGTGTCGCGCGTGTAAGTCCCGGTTGCCGTGCGCGCCAGCGCGTGTGGCCGCGTACCTTAGCGAAGAACCGCGCCCCCCCCCGCTCCCCCTCCCCCCTCCTCCACCGGGCCCGGTCCGGCCCACACGGCGCACGTTAACACGCTCGGCGGTCCCCTGCAGGTGAGGGAAAGGCGCAACTCAGAACGATGGGCTTGCCCATCCCGGAGTGGTTCGATCCCACATAAACCCGAGACGGGAAGCGGCGCTGCGATCTCAGGCCCAGTGAGGCAGTGCGCCAGCCTAACCCGGATCCTGCTGAACAAGCTCCTCTTGTAGCTCGATCGGTCACACCGCCATCGCCGTCGGGGAGAGGGGGGACGACACTGCTTCTGCAGCGTGCACCTCAATCCTGTACCGTGTTTGTTATGACCCCCCCCAATGAACACACCAGTGAGGGTGGGCGAGACGATCGAGGGGTCCCGTACCATGCGGAACCGACCCTATCCAGTGCTCAAGTGCTCAAGAACCGCGCGGGCGTGGGTGGGTGGGTAAGCGAGTAAAACGGGTACACTCCACTCGGTGCCACTGCCACACCAACTTGCATCAGGGTGGAACAGCGGCGGCGGCGGTTGCGACGACGGGATCCGCAAAGGCTGTGAAGGGCCTCCAGGGCTCGCACCTCAACCTCTCACAGGCCAGCGCACAGCGCCATAGCAGGTATTTTCTTCTCAATAACAAGGCTGTGAAGGCGGGTACTCGCGGCAGCACGCATCGCACTGTGGACGCAGCGGCATATCAGGCGGTGTTGGCGATCTTCCACGCCATGCAGATCGACCTCTCAGCGAAGGACGCGTGGGACGACACGGAGCTCATCCGAGCCTACGACCGCGCCATCGCCAGCTACAAGGCCAGCCGCCGCCCATCATGCGCGCACCGGCCCTGCGGAGACGGGAGCTCACCGCGCCCATAGGCAACCCCAGCGACCTCGAGCGCAGGGCGGCGGCGCGGCGCAGCCAGGGTTGCGGCGTGCGACGACGGCGGGCGGGCGGAGGCGCTCGCGCGCGCTGAGGCCGAGGCCGAGGCGGAGTTTCAAGCGGAGGCGGAGGCGATTGCGGCGATGGAGCTCGCAGAGCGGCAGCACGCAGGCCGGCGTGGCGAGGAGGAGGAGGAGGGCGAGGGCGAGGAGGAGGGCGGGGGCGAAGAGGAGCTCACGGGGGCTGCGCGTGGCGGCCAGGAGGCCCCAGCGGCCGCGGCGTGGCGCGGTGGTGGCAGCTGCGCGCAGGGCGGCGAGCGTGGCGCGGGCAGCGGTGAGGGCGGGAGTGAGGCGGCGTGGGCGAGCTGGTACGCATACCAGCAGCAGCAGCAGCAGCAGCAGCAGCAGCAGCAGCAGCAGCAGCAGCAGCAGCAGCAGCAGCAGCAGCAGCAGCAGCAGCAGTGGCAGCAGTGGCAGCAGTGGCAGCAGCAGCAGTGGCAGCAGCAGCAGCAGCCGCCGCCGCCACCGGCGGCGGCGTGGGGTGCGACCAGCTGCGCTCCTGCCACCCAGGGCGCCGCCCCCTCGGAGACCGCGCACCCGCACGCCGCAGCCGGAGGCCCGTGCCCCGCGCACGCACCGCCGCCCGCGCCGCCACAGTGGCAGGGAGCCGGCGGCGGCGCGGCGGCGTCCAGCTGGCCCTCGCCGCCGCCTACCGGCGCCGCATACGCGAGTGGCGGCGG
This sequence comes from Emiliania huxleyi CCMP1516, assembly GCF_000372725.1. Taxonomy (NCBI): domain Eukaryota; phylum Haptophyta; order Isochrysidales; family Noelaerhabdaceae; genus Emiliania; species Emiliania huxleyi. Next base: position 52,871 of record NW_005198814.1, read on the forward strand.
CGCGGCGGCGGCGGCGGACGAGAGCGACGATCTCGCCAACTTGATCATGGCGTGGTACCACTGCGGGTTCTTCACCGCGCGGTACCAGGAGCGGCGCGCGCAGCGGTAGCCAGAGTGCTGGGCGCACGCCAGGAGTGTGCGGTGCCCAGGTCGCAGGTGGCTGCGAGCGTAATTGGACCCCGCGGGGGGGGATGCGAGACTTGGGCGTGTCAACCCCCGAATCGCGCCGCGGTTCCCGTACGGCTTTAGCGAGGAGTGAGCCGAGAGTGTCGAGCGACCTTTCCCCGTGAAGCGAGTATAGCTCTACACAAGCGCGGGGATCTCATCCTACGACAGCCGCGCGCGCAGCATCCCCCCTGCGCACGTGCACAGCCGCGCGGCGCGCGCGCACGCACCTCCCAACCGACAGGCGAGACCGAAAAATCTGAGTCGCGCAATCCTCCCCGAGCTCGTCTGGTCGTCATCACACCGGCCTCCCGCCGCGAAACCGTCCCACACACGCCCGCGCGTGGCTACTGCAGGGCGACGCCCAGCTTGCCGACGAGCTCGATGAGCCGCTTGAGCCCCATGAGCCAGTGGCCGTTGTCGGCCCAATCAGTCGTCGTCAGGTGGACGTGCACCTGCGACCATAGGCGCGACACTGCAAGTGAGCGTTGCGGGCGGCGCGACGCGCGAGGGCTCGGGCGGCGGCCGCCTCGAGCGCGGTGCGCGCGTCGCCCGCCGCCAGCGCGCCGCACAGCTGCTCGAGCTTGTCAAACACAGGCTGCGACACGCCTCCGGCCTGCAGGTAAGGCAGG
>NW_005198814.1:54751-58030 GCF_000372725.1 Emiliania huxleyi CCMP1516
CCCCCCCCTTACCCCCCCCCATTGTTAAAAAACGGGACCAACCCCTTACCCCCCCCGGTTCCTTAGCCAAAAGGGGCCGGGCGGGCCCCCCGGGTTTTTGCTCGCTGTAGCGCGCGTGCCACAGCTCGACCGCCTTGACCGTGTTTGCGGCGCACATGTAGCAGAGCACCGCCGCCGACGCGTCGCCTGCCTCAGCCTCGAGCCGCTCGCCGAGCAAGTTGCACAGGCCCTGCAGCGCCTCGGCCGAGGCGTAGGTGTGGATGAGCGCGAGCGTCTCCTTCCACGCGGGCAGCGACGACTCAGCGACGTACCGGTCAAAGTCTTGGTGCACGACGGCCGACAGCCGGCTCATGAACGCCGACTTGTTCGAGGCGAGGTACTGGTCGCGCGTCGCCGCCCAGAGCTCCTCACCACCGGACGCGGCCAGGATGAGCGCGTCGGCGACGCGGCCCTGCGCGAGGCACACCTCGACCGCCGTGGCAAAGTTGCCGTTCAGCATCGCGAGCGACACGTCCGGGTCGTCGGGCGCGGGCGCAGTCTCGAGCGGCCCGGCCCGCGCGGGCGGCTCGGCGGCAGGCTCGGGCGGCATGGGCGACGCGCCGTCGTCGGGCGCGGGGGGGGTCGCGGCCGCCCCCATGGCGTCCAGCTCCGACGCCTGCGACATCTGCCGCTCCGTCGCGATTGCCATCTGCGAGAAGAGCTCCTCGGGGTTGACGTCCTGCAGGAAGGCTCCGGGGAGGCTCAGGGAAGGCTCCGGGGAGGCTCCCGGCGTCGTCTGTAGAGAGGTCTGGGGCCTCTCTTCGTGCCCCTCCTGGCACAGCCACTGCATCCCAGGGAATGTCTAGGACGAGTCTGTGGAGGCCGGGTCTAGGACATCCGCTCTCCTGCAGCGGCGGCTGCGGCTCCGGCGTCGCCGGCGTGACCGGCTCGGGCTGCGCCTCGTACTGCGGCTCGTACTGGGGCTCGTAGGCCGCCTCGGCCTGCGGCTCGGCCGGCGGCGGCGCGTTCGGGTCGACGAGCCCGAGGAAGCCAAGCACGAGCGTCCGCTGGTCGTGTGAGCAGAGCACCTCCATCAGCTTCCAGTCGTCCGCGTCGCGCTCGCTCGGCGCCGCCTCGGCCTTGTGGGCGCAGAAGCCGGCCAAATCGCCGGCCTCGAGCGCGGCGCGCAGCTGCTCGGCCCGCGCAACCACGCCAGTGTCGCTGGGCACGTCCTCGATCGTCACCTCGCTCGACTTGTGACTGAAGCGCACCAGCTTGCCGCCAAAGCCAAAGGACGCGCCGCACGGCCGGCGCAGCCACTTTGGCGCGCGAATCATGGGCTTGCCCGCGTGGGGCTCCTGCACGGAGAAGCCGTCGGCGCCCGTCTCCTCGGCGCCGGCCGTGGCGGAAGCGTCCGCCAGCGAGTGCACCGCCACCTCGCCCGAGAATGAGGCGGACGAGAGGAGGGCCGGCAGGCAAGGCGACCACTGCACGTCAAACGTCCAATTGGCCGAGGGAGGCAGCTCGCAGAGCACCTCGCCCGTCGCCGGGTCCCAGCAGAGCGTGCGGTTGTCTTTGCCCGACGAGATGAGCAAGTTCTCGTCCTGCGGGCACCACGACGCGGTGAGGATGCCCTTGGAGTGGCCGGTGAGCTCCTTGACGGGCGCAAACGCGTTGCGCAAGTCCCAGATCTGCATGCTCGGAAAGGCGTCGTCCTCGGAGGCGACGATGATCTGCGTCGCCACCTCGGGGTTCCATGCGATGACTGAGTTGCGCTGCCCGCGGTTCGCCGAGTTGGTGAAGTTGATGACCGGCTTCTTGAGCTTGAGGTCCCACACGACGGAGAGGCCGTTGTGCGACGTCGACGCGAGGATGTGCGTCACCCTGCGGTTCCACGCGACGCAAGAGATGTCGGCGCCGGGGCCGGGCGACTTTGCGCCCGGCGAGACGACGCGCGGCGTCGACGGATTCGTCAGGTCGGTGATGAAGACCTCCGACTCGGCCGCGCCCGAGGCGAGCAGCTCCGGCACGGCCGGGTTGAACTCGAGCCCGCGCACGGGCCCCGAGTGGGAGTCGATCGTCGCAACCACGGGGGCGTCGTGGCGGCTGATGAGCCGGCCGGGGTCGACGATCTGCACGCTGCCGTTGGCCGTGCCGGCCGCCAGCAGCCCGTACGGCAGCGAGCCGTCCGCCACGCCCTTGGTGCCCCACGTCAGCCGGCTGAAGCGGTCGTTGCACGCGAGCGAGCCGACCAGCGGCAGCTCGGCGCCGCCCTGCAGGTCGAGCGAGAAGACCTGCCGGATGTGGGAGGGGAGGAGGTGTGCGTGCGGGCGTCGAGCGGAGTCGCAGCGCTGAGACCGGCGCTGCAGGCGTCACGCACATCGAGGTGCGAAGTGGAGTCAAACGTGTCCGATATGGCGCCCGCGACGGTGCCCGCCGCCAGCAAGCCAGAGTGCTCGTTGGAGGACGACCACGCCACCGTGGCGGAGCGCGGGATGCTTCCGACCTTGGGCATTTCCGCCTGCAAGGGGCAGAGGCGCTGTGTCTGCGCAGAATCGGCTCGCGCGCCGCGGCGCGCGCCGACATTCCCGCGCGCGTGACGCCGCGTGTGGCGCGTCAGCGCGGACTTTGCGCTGTGGGGTCCGACGAGAATGGCGCGCGGCGGAGCTGGCAAAAGCCGTGTGTCTGGGCTTTCTGCGTGTCGGCGGCGCTCGCGCCGCTGAGGCGGCTGCTGCGAGCGCGGCAAAGGCGGGAGCCGAGCGCGAGTCGGCGCCGCAGCGCTGTGCGTGTCGCGGAGGGCTAGTACGGGCTGCGGCTGGGCGTGGTGCGCGCCGGCAAGACAGCGCGGTCGGCGAAGTGGCGCCGGAGCAGCAGTAAACAAAGATAAGCGTCACTGCGAGAAAAGAAATTTTCCGTTTTGCAGCAAGAGGCTGTACGCAAGGTCTGCGGCGCGCTCGGCATGAGGGAGCAGTTCGAGGCGGCGATGGCGGCGGGGGAGCTGCTCGAGATGCTCGAGAGCTTGCCGCGAGGGGCGGTCGAGGCCTCCGTTCGGCTGATGCGCGGTTACAACCGCACGGGCGAGTGGCCAGAGCCCATTCTCACCAGCCCTGCCCCGCAGCGCGGCCGCTCGCCAAGCCCCGTCGATGAGTGGTCAGATGGATAGTTAGTGCCCGAGAGTGAGGGGTCCGGGGGGGAGCACAAACATAGGACGCCCAGCCTTGCCCTCGACAAAATACCAACGACAAGTCCCACAATAAGACCTGTCTTGCTGCTTGTCTCTGATTGCTCAATCGCTGGATT
>NW_005198814.1:77480-82480 GCF_000372725.1 Emiliania huxleyi CCMP1516
TGCTCTCACCTGACCCCCACGCCCCACCCCCACCAGACCCGCACGTCAGCATACAACCCGTCTCGTTGTCTCTCATCCAACTCTCCAGCTCCAACTCTCCAGATCCACGCCGCGCCCTGCCCCTGCCCCCTGGCCGACTCAGCGCGCGGCCGCCTCTGCGCGTTGCCAGCGCGCGGCCGCGACGAAGCGACCCATTAGCTCCTCAGCCGAGCGGGCGGTGCCGCCGCCTTCCTTTGCGGCGAAGCGCGCATGGATCGCGGGCATGGACTCGCGGATCGCCTCGCTAAGGTGCTGCTCCTCGGCCCGCGACCACGGCGCCGGGCCCGCAGGCGCCGCCTCGATCGCACCGCCTCGCTGGCTCGCCGCTGATGGCTCCGCTGGCTCGGCCGCCTCTGGCTCGGCCGCCTCTGGCTCGGCCGCCGCCGACGACGACGATGACGGCTCCGCCGCTGCCTCCTGGCGGGGCGGCACGCGCCGCCAGTCGGTGCCCTCCTCGCGCCACGAGAACCAGTCGTGCCATCCGGCCTCGTCGGACGGCGTGCGGACCAGCGCCTGAAACCAACCGTCCTCCAGCACGGCCGTCACGGTCGCGCGGAGCCACGCGGCGGGCTGCCCCTCCTCCTCCTCCACCTCCACCTCGATCACACCCCCCTCGCGCGGCCACACCCACCCGGAGGGCGGCGGTGGCGGCCGGGCGCGGCCCGGCGCGATCAAAAAGTCGGACCCGCCGCTCGGCTCGCCCGAGCTGCGGCCAGATCCGACGGCGTTCGTCCCGTCGAACGCCATCTCGACCACCTCCGCGTCGACCCACTCTGCGCCGTCTGCAGAGTCGTCGCCGTCGGAGCCGTCGCCGTCGCTCACGACGGCAGCAACGATGAGCGGCGAGCCGCCATCGGAGGACGCGCCCGCGCTCTGGTCGGCGGCAGCGCAGGGCATGCAGATGTACTCCTCCGCCTCCTCGGCCTGCTGCTTGTCCACACCGGCGCACTCGCCGTGGCACCAGCGGCCGCACGCGTCGCAGCTGATCCACACGCCCTCAAACGGCAGGTTGTTGGTCGGCAGGTGGCGGTCGGTGTCGCAAAAGCAGCCGAGCTCGCGAGGGCGCTTGGTGCCCTTGCCGCGTGAGGCCGGCGTCAGCCCCTCCCCGCCCGCCCGCGCGAACGCCACCGCCGCCTCGACCGCCGTGTCGAAAGTGCCCAAGTGGACCCGCCTCCCATTCAACTTGATCTCAACCCGGAAGCGGCCGCAATCCTTGGTCACACCGCGGTAGCCGGTGGGATTGCGGCTAGACAGGTGCAACCGCACCCCTCCCGCATCTGCCACCACCGCCGGAGCCTCCCCGACCGCCCGCGCGTAGGCGACTGCCGCCGCCACCGCCGTGTCGAAGGTGCCCAGATGCGCGCGTAGGAATCTGCCGCCACCGCCGGTCTCGGCCGAAAAGCGACCAGAGCGCACCTTGAACACGCCCATGTAGCCGGTGCTGTTGCTGCTCGAGAGGTGCAAACGCAGCCCCTCTGCCTCCTCGACCACCGGCGCCGGCTCTGCCCGCTCCTCCCGCTCCTCCCCCTCCTCTGCCTCCTCCCCCTCTTCCGCAGCTGCATCCTCCGGCGCCTCCGCGACCGCCCGCGCGTACGCCGCCGCCGCCTCCACCGCCGTGCCGAAGCTGCCGAGGCTGCAGTACCTCCCGTCCACCACGTGCCGCGCCACGAAGCGGCCAGAGTGATGCTCACACACGCCTCTGTAGCCGGTTCTGTTGCTACTGGAGAGGTGCAGCCGCAGCCCCTCTGCCTCTGCCGGCCGCTTTGTGCCCTTGCCGCGCGTCGCGGTCTTGCCCGCCGCCGGCTCCGCCGCGCCCGCAGACTGCTTGTCGAGCAAACGCCGGGCGAGCTCCGCCTTGGTGCCCTGCTTGACGAGGCCCTCCGCCTCGCACAGCGCCTTGAGCTGCGACACGCTCAGACCGCCGCTCTCGCGCAGCCGCCTCGCCAGCGCCTCCGAGTTGCCGCACGTCGGCAGCCCTCTCGCCCCGCAGAGCGGCTTGAGCCGGCGGGGCGGCAGCCGATCCAGCCAGTTTAGCGTCAGCGCCTCCGCCTCGGCCTCCGCGTCGTGCTTGCGCCACGCGTCAGCCAGCGAGGCGGAGCGCAGCCCCGCTGGGCTGTGGTAGATGGAGTACGTGCGCTCCGAGGAGGTCGTGCGCTGCTCGACGCTCCAGCCCGGCGGCAGGGTTGCTGCTGCGGGCGCGGACCCCGGCGGTGGTGGCTCTGGCAGCCCCTTGGGCGGCGGCTGCGGCTGCGGCTGCGGCTGCGGCGGCTGCGGAGGCGGCGTCGGCGGTGGCACGGCCGGCCGCGCCAGTTTGCGCGCTTTTGGGCTCCTGCCCTCTGCCTGCTCCGCGGCCTCGGGCGGCGCCGCCTGCTCGGGCGGCGCCGCCTGCTCGGGCCGGATGAGCTCGGCCGCGACGCCCTCCTCCTCGTCGCCATCCTCGTAGACCAAATCGTACGTGCCGTCTGCGTTGACTGCGGCGATCCGTGCGGGGAACCACGCCTTTTTCCTTCCATACCCGGGCCGCGGTGCCGACGAGACGCGGTCTCCTCGCGCATACGTGGCGGTAGAGGTGGAGGCGGCGGCGGCTGCCAGGGACGTACTCGTCGCGGCTGCGCGGCGGAGTTGGTAGGTGGGGTGCTCGTCTCGGTCTGTCGTCGCCTCCGCCTCCGCTGTCGCCGCCGCCTCCGCCTCGTCGACCGCCCTCGCGTACGCCACCGCCGCCTCCACCGCCGAGCCAAAGAAGCCGAGGTGGCGGTCCGGCCTCTGAGAGAGAGACCCCCTTGGCCTCCGTCGCTGAGCATAGAAGCGGCCGCTCAGAAAGTAGACGCCCTTGTAGCCGGTGCTGTTGCTGCTCGAGAGGTGCAGGCGCAAGCCCTCTGCCACCGCCACCGCTGGCGGCGCGGAAGCCTCAAGCTCAGACTGCTGCAGGGGCGCCATCAAGAGCAAAAAAAAAGAAAAAATACAGGCATCAAGCACAGTGGAGGCATCAAGCATTACTGGCCCGCCGCCCCGGGCCGCCCGCAGAGGCAGCACGGCTCGCGACACTGCCGAAAAAGAAGACCGTCTTAGCCCCCAGCGGCGCCATCCTGGGCCACTTTGGAGTGCAGCTTGCCGGTCGAGAGTTAGCGCGTGAATTGCGTCGAGAGAGCCGGCAAACGTAACGTGAATGGTGGATCCTGTTGAATTGATTGTCGGCGACAAGGTTTACTTCACTGGCAGCGGATACCCGCGGTGGCAGCGCGACACCGACGGCGATTTTCTGGCGTACGGTACGTATGGCGAGGTCACCAGCCTGGAGGACATCGAGGACGGGCTTGCTGAGGTGTATTTCCCTTCAATCGAAGACCACATCGACTGCTGCGTCGACGAGCTCAGCTTTGAGCCAGCTCCACCGCTGCCTGGCGGCTTTGCTGTGGGTGACCTACTACACTTCACTGGGCGTGATCAGACCTTTGAGAATGGCGACATGGTCGAGCATGGCGAGGCGGGCGAGGTGATGGGCACGTTTGGAGACAAGGGCCTCGCCATGCTCTTCCCCGAGAACGACCTCCTGACTGACTGCCGCCTGACAGAACTGAGCCGCGACCCGCCTGTGCCTCTGCCCGGAGGCTTTCGTGTGGGCGAGCTGCTGTACTTCGTGGGATCAGATCTCTGCTTGGACAACAACGCCGTGCTCAAGTACGGAACGCGAGGCGAGGTGGTCGGCCGTGCGCTTCCGAGCGTCGCAAACGGCAATGGCCTGAAGCTCAAATTCCCCGGCCTCGGAGGGATTGCTTTCAACCCACTCGTACTGAGCCGCGATGAGCCACCGGATGACGCCCTCTCTGACGACAAGTACCGGCGGGCACGCCGCGCGCTCGCAGCCCGGAAGGAGCAGCAGGAGTGCGCTGCCCCGCAGGCGGCAGCGGCCGAGGACCTCGAGTTTGAGGTGGAGTGGCGGCAGCGGCTGGCGGATGAGCTCATCGCGGAGGAGGCCAAGGCATCGCTGGGGCCGCAGGGGCGGCGCACGGGCAAGAAGAAGAAGAAGAAGCGCGGCCTCCGCCAGCGAGGCAACTGCGGTGCGGCGCAGCAGGAGGAGGTCGACGTGGAGAGCGAGGACGAGGAAGCGGCGGCGGCAGAGGCGAGGCGCGCAGAGAGGGTGGCGGAGGAGACGCGGCGTGCGGCGCTGGCAGCCGAGGCGGCAAAGCGGGACAGGGAGGAGTGGCTGGAACGCGAGGCGCGGGCCGCGGCAGCAGCCGATGCACTGGCGGAGCGCGAGGTGCGGGGCGAGCGGCAGCAGGCGGCCCGGGCGGAGGAGCGGAAGCGGGTGGCGCAGTCTCAGCAGTCCATCGCGCAGCGGGCGCTTGAGCATGCAATCTCGGAAGCGAGGGTCGAACGGTTGGCTGCGAGGGGCCGCGAGGAGGCGGCGAGGGCCCGCGAGGCGACCGCGAGGGCCGAGGCGGCAGAGGCGAGGGCCGAGGCGGCAGAGGCGAGTGCAAGCGAGGAGGCGGCGAGGGCCCGCGAGGAGAAGCTGACTGGTCGCCTCGCGGCTCTCAAGGCGGAGTCGCGCCCACCACCACCAGCCAACGGCGCTGCCAACGGCGCAGGCGGCCAAGGCCGCGCCACTCTGCAGCAAAAGGTCGCTCGCATCCGCACGCACCTCGGCCTGGACGCGGACTGCTCGCTCGCCGCGGCGGTGACGGCGGCGAACGCGCGGGCGGGGCTCGCGGCCGAGGGCGGGCTGGTGGCGCAAGTGGAACGGCTGACGGAGCTGCTCTTTTGGGATGAGGCAGGCGGGGCGGCATGAAGCTTTCAGGACATGCGACGCGCCCAACACAGTGAAACCGTTTGTCTCGAGCGGAGCTGACAGCTGCGCTTGTTTGGGATGGGTGGTCGGGCACAAGGGACAGGCGGGTTGCGACCTCATTGTTGTGACTTGTGTGTCGAGATTTATTTCTCGGGGGGACACATGTGCAACTCCA
>NW_005198814.1:86506-89373 GCF_000372725.1 Emiliania huxleyi CCMP1516
GCGGAGGGGGGCGGGAGGAAAAAGGCGGAGCCAATGGAGGGGGCACCAGGGGCCGCGTCAGTCTTGGCTCGTCCGACAGCAGGGCCGCGTCCTTCTCTTCCTCCGCCTTGAGCACCTCGTTCGCCATGGTCGCCGCGCCGACCGCCTGTATTTGTACCCGGGTGTCTGTGGTGTGTGTCATGTGTGTGGGGAGTGTGTGTGTGCGTGTGTGTGTGTGCGTGTGCGTGCGTGTGTGTGTGTGTGTGTGAGTGTGTGTGTGTGTGTGTGTGTGTGTGTGTGTTGTGTGCGCGCGCGCGTGCGTCCGTGTGCATAGGTCACGCGCGTGGTGTCTCGTCCACACAGCGTGCACAGTACACATGACACGTCTCCTCCCTCTGTGCCACGCAATGTGCCTCCTTCTCGAGCGCCGTGCACGCGGAGAGCAGCTCTTCCAGCACGCCCACGCCGCCCGTCGCCTGCGCCTGCGGCCGCACATGCCGAGGACATGTCCTGGACGTGTCCCTCGGCGTGGCCTCGCGCCCGCCCGTCGCCGGCGCCTTTGCTATGGCGCGGACGAGTCGCGCCGGCAGCCGCTTGTCCGCCTCGCACGCCTCGAGTGCCTGAGGGACAGGTCTCGGACATGTCTGAGGGACAGGTCTCGGACATGTCTGAGGGACAGGTCTCGGACATGTCTGAGGGACAGGTCTCGGACATGTCTGAGGGACAGGTCTCGGACATGTCTGAGGGACAGGTCTCGGACATGTCTGAGGGACAGGTCTCGGACATGTCTGAGGGACAGGTCTCGGACATGTCGTGGACGGTTGCGGTGGGTCTGTGAAGTTCCGCTGAAGTGTCTCTGAAGTGTCTCTGAAGTGTCTCTGAAGTGTCTGTGAAGAGTCTGTGAAGTGTCTGTGAAGTGTCTCTCAGGCGTGTGCGGAGTGTCTTGGAAGTGTCTCTGAAGTGTCTCTGAAGTGTCGCGGAAGCGTGTGTCTCGCCTGCGGCAGCTCGAGCTCCGCGAGAGCCTTCTGCGCCTTCTCGGCGTCCGAAGTGGTGCGGGTGGAGAGGTCATGCAGTTTGGCGTGTACCTGAAGGAGGAGGGGGAGGGGAGGAGTGAGGGGAGGAGGGGGAGGGGGAGGAGGGGGGAGGGGGGGGAGGAGGAGGAGGAGGAGGAGGAGGAGGAGAAGGAGGAGGAGGAGCGAGGAGGAGTGTGGGTGGTCGGCGTGTGTACCTCTCCGTGGAACTGCGTGACGGCGGCGGCGGTTGCGGCGGGCAGCAGCGCCGGAAACGCGTCGGCATACGCAACTTGCGCCGAGGACAGGCCTTCCTCCGGCCGAATCGGCTTGACAAACAGCTTTGGCTCGAGCCGTGGCAGCGCGCCCGCCGACGGCACCGGGTCCTGGTAGATGGTTGCATTGTCCTGCTCCGCTTGCCTTGTGCGCTGCGACAGGCTGGAGGACTCATCCTCAAGACTCCGCCGCTCTGGCGACCCGTCGGGCGCCTACGCGCCGAATGCGCCGACATGAGGGCGGGAGGACGGTCTCGTGCGGAGCATTCAGAGCACCGCTTCCCTGGGACCCCGCTGGTGTTGCGTGACTGGGGAGATATGGGGAGATATGGGGAGATATGGGGAGATATGGGGACCCCGCTGGTGTTGCGTGACTGTCTCTGTGCGATGTCGTGACTGTCTCTGTGCGATGTCGTGACTGTCTCTCTCTCTCTCTCTAACTGTCTCTGTGCGATGTCGCGGCCCTGGGTCGTGCGTCTACGTGAATACGAGGGGTGCGAAGACAGCGGAGTGCGGCGGAATACGGTCGAGTACAGTGTCGAATGCAGTGGAGTACGCCGTCCTCTCGGGTGCCTCTCGAGTGCCGGTTGGAAGACACGACTCTGTAGTCCGCTTCTAGGGTCGGGCGCCGCCGCCGCCGCGCGCCGCATCAGCTCGGACGCGAGCCGCAGCCGCGCCACCTGCGCGAGGGTCAGGAGGAGAGTCTGGCCCGGCGGCTGCCGCGCGCGCCCCCAGGACACACACTGCAGGCATGGGCAGCAGGGGCAGAGTGCTGGGTGGGCTGCCACGCCAAGAATGGACGGAGCATGGGGCACGGCGCAGACTCACACTCCCACCCTCGCGCCCTCACAAGCGGTGCGGCAGGTGTGGCGAGGGCCAGACTCAGGGGAAGGGGGTGCGGCGCCGAGAGGAGAAGGGAGGGAGAGCGAGCCGCGAGGTGGCGTCACTGTGGGCGTGGGAGTGTGGGAGAGCGGTGTGTGGGTGAGAGTGTGGGAGAGCGGTGTGTGGGTGAGAGTGTGGGAGAGCGGTGTGTGGGTGAGTGTGGGAGAGCGGTGTGTGGGTGAGTGTGGGAGAGCGGTGTGTGGGTGCAGATCGAGCGATGCTGCTCCACCTGTGCGCCGTAGCTCGAGTCAGCGGCGGCGGCGGCGGCGGCCTCCTCCTGCGCGATGGCGCGCGCCCTCGCCTCCGCCGCCCGCAGCCTGCGGAGCCAGCTGTCGTCTGCGCCGTCACTAGGCTGGACTACTCCTACTAGACGAGACCCCGCCGCCTGCGGAGCCAGCTGTCGTCTGCGGGCTTGAAGAGGGAGCCCTCCTATGGGGGAAGGTTCCGGGCAGGTTCCGAGAAGGTTCCGCGACAGGGAGCTTGAAGAGGGAGCCCTCCTAGGGTTAGGGTTAGGGTTAGGGTTAGGGTTAGGGTCAGGGTCAGGGTCAGGGTTAGGGTTAGGGTCAGGGTCAGGGTTAGGGTTAGGGTTAGGGTTAGGGTCAGGGTCAGGGTTAGGGTGAGGGTGAGGGTTAGGGTTAGGGTTAGGGTTAGGGTTAGGGTGAGGGTGAGGGTGAGGGTGAGGGTGAGGGTGAGGGTTAGGGCTAGCTTGAAGAGGAGCCCT
>NW_005198814.1:89693-91373 GCF_000372725.1 Emiliania huxleyi CCMP1516
CCCTCGTCAACCGCCTGATCACAGCTGCACCCGTGAAGAGGCGCTGTTCACAGGTGGTGGCGGTTGAGGAGGCGCGCCGACCTGCTCACAGCTGCACCTGTGAAGAGGCGCTGTTCCGAGCACCGCCACGGCGCGCGGATGCCCTCGTCGAGCGCCTTCTGGTGGAAGGCGTGCTGCGCCTGCGCGAGCATGAGGTCGCGGAGGGCGGAGAGCATCTCGAGGCCCAGGTCGGGTGACAGGCTCGCCGGCTCCCACCGCGGGTCCAGACCCCAGATCGCCGGACGCACCATGTCGTGCGCCGCAGCAAAGCAGCCGGCGGCGCGCTGCAGCTGCTTGAAGGCATCGGCCTGAGCGCCGCGGCGGAAGGCGCGGCTGGCCGCGTAGCCGAGCGCGGCCGCCGCGTTGAAGAGCGTACACACCCGCTCCCAGTCGAGGTCGCCCTTCTCGACCTTTTGCTTTGGCCGAAACGCGTCGCGCCAGATGAAGCGGACGTTGAGCGCCGCGCCGGCGTTGTCGAGCCGCCGGGCGAGTGCGGCGAGCTGCCGCTCGTACGCAAGCAGCTCTGTCGCCGCCGCGTCCGCCGTCGTGTCGCTCAACGCCTTGATGGAGGACAGCCGCTCCCGCACCTGGTCGAGCGTGCGGGCCGCTGCGGCCGCAGCTTCAGGCGGCCGCGATTTCGTGACATCCGCGTAGTAGGAGAGGAGCGCATTTGAGAGCTCCGCCGGCTTTGTGCCCTTCAGCGGGAGGATGATCGAGGCGCTCATCAGTGGAGGAAGTCCCTTGTGCCGCGGCGGCGGCGCTCGGGCGGTCGAGCCGCATTTTTCTTCTTTCGTAACAAACACGGTTCAGGATCGAGGTGCACGCGGCACTTCTTTCATTTTCTTCTTTCAGGTAGTAGCGCTACTTTCGTTTACCCACACTAAGCGACACTGTGGGGGGTGCCCGAGCATGATGTATGTGCGCTCTGTCTGTGCTGTGCCCGGGACGGCGCGGTTCACGTAAACGAACAACCCCGGGCCCGAAATCGCACAGAGTCACGCAACACGGGGTCCCAGGGAAGGCGAGCAAAAACCTTATCGCGCGCATAGACGCCGACTCGGAGGCTGCACCGGTCAGGCGCGCAGCCGGAGAGAGAGGGAGGCGCTCAATCGCCGCACGCGGCGAGCGCCTCCATCGCTTCACACCTCAGGCAACAGATAAAAAAAAGCGTAAACGGCGTGTCCGAGGAACCGAATCAGAGACGACGATCGACTTTCAAGGCCGCCGCCGCCGCCCTCCATCACGCCCGCGCAGCTCTTGTGTGCCGCCGGCCTCCGCTGCCACTGCTCCGCCACCGCCGCTGCCGCCTCCGGCTCCGCCTCTGCCGCCTCCCCATCCCAGAGCGCACAATCAAACCCACAAGCGTTACGCGTTCGCATCCCCCGACTCACGGTGTGCGCTCCCCTCGTGTGCAGAACACCGCTCAAAATGGGTTGCACCGCCTCGAAGATGGAGCACGCAGTGACGGATGACATCAACGGCAGGGCCGACATCGAGGAGGCACGCGCGGAGAACCAGGCGCTCAAGGACGAGAACCAGGCGCTCAAGGACGAGAACCAGGCGCTCAAGGCGGGGACGCCGGACGACTCCGACAAGTGTGGCACTTCGCGCTGCATCAAAGGCCGACGTCCCCCCTCCCTC
>NW_005198813.1:0-1766 GCF_000372725.1 Emiliania huxleyi CCMP1516
GGCTGCTTGAGCGTCTTCTTTGCGTACGCAACCTGCGCGTGCGCCTCTGCCATCTCGAGGCGTGTCTCGTCCTTCGGCGCGGTGTACGGCATGATGTCGCCCGTCGCCGAGTTGATGCCCACGGTGGTGAAGTCCACCGTGAACTTGTAGGAGCCGGGGGCAGGCGCGTCGGAGCCGCCTGCGCGCGGCTCCACAAAGGAGAGGCGCATCGGCGTGCGAGCATTGCACGCGACGAGCAGCATGTTGGACATGCGTCGCGCGCCCCTGATGCGGAGCGCGCCGACGCCGTGGGTAGGCCGCGACTCGTGCAGCGACACGATCCACGCGGCGTGCTCCTGCGAGAAGATGGTGAGTGTGTGCGCCCGCTGCCAGTGGTCCTCCTTGACCGCGATCTTGGCCTTTGTGCCGCTCGGAGGAGTAGAGAAGTACTGCAGCAGCGCGAGCGCATACTCGCGCAGGGAGGCCTCCTCGACCAGGACAGCAAGCCCAAACATCGGGCCGGTCCTCTCGATCACCTTGAAGGCGATCCGGTCGCGCATCCTGGCCACGACGTAGAAAAAGGATGTCGGGAGACGTTCGCGCTGCGCATGAAAGGCCCGAACAAACCGCTGGGGGATGTTGTCGAGGGGCTCCCACGTCCAACCATCGACATCGTAGTCTTCCCAAGCGGTCAGAAGCTCGATCCCCCCAGCTCTCTGCCGCCACGCGATGACCTTCTGGACGTTGTAGCTGTCTGGCAGCAAAAGCCGTTTTCGGCCCCGCCCGGACCTGCGGCGGTTTTGGTTGGATTCCGTGAGATACCGATTTTTCTGTCACTAAATAATTGGCGTAGTGCTTGCCATGAGGGTGCTGAGGGTTGGGGGGGGGGCGGTATGCGCCACATAAATCGGGAAGTACCATCCTGTGCGCCGCAAAGGCCGATCGCGCCCGACGGTGGGGCGGCTCACCGCACACGCATAGTTGCGAGGCCGAGCCCGCCGGGCGCGTAGAGCCGAGTGGCCGGGGGGGAGGCGGACCAGGGAAACCGCGCGCGGGAGTACGAGGTGACATGTGGCGCGGGCACGGCGGGGGAGACGGGGCGGTGCTAGGGGCGCGGAGCGCACATTGTAGCGCAGAAAAGGGCCTTATGAGTGGGGTAAACGGACCAAAGCCCAGCCGCACCGTGGACGGCGGCTTCAAGCGGGAGGGAGCGGAGACGGTGGGCAGCGAGCGAAGTGGGTGAGACTGATGATGCTCCTTCGACTTAGGGAGCGGTTCAGCTGCTGGGCGGGCTTCAGGCTGGTGCTCACGCGAAAAGGAATCGACGCGATGTACAAAGCATACAAGAAGAGGAGAAAGAAGAGGAGGGACGCCAGTGATGACGAAACAGAAGCTAGCGCAGACGAGGGCAGGGCAGACCCGGGGACGGCGGAGTCGGAGCAGACGGCATCGGCCGCCGAGGAAACGTTGGGAAGAGGCACGAGGAGGGCGGCGACCTCGACCGACTATGGAGGACCCGTCACCAGACGACGCAGGGCAGACGACGGGGAGGCGGAGCAGACGCGCAGGGCGAGACGAGGGAGGGAGCAGGATGTTGCTGAGATCAGCAGGAGGATGTACGACGAGATTAGGAGCAGCAGGGACCCGAGGGACCATGTGGAAGACGGCTAGTGCTAGTCCCCCATCGGGAGGACGACCCCGGCTAGTCGCCGACCACACCCACAAAGAACCCTGCACAGAGACCGCGCAGGGCGCGGGGACCTGCTTCGTGTACGTGTCCTTTTACC
>NW_005198812.1:0-1766 GCF_000372725.1 Emiliania huxleyi CCMP1516
CTTGTGCCACCAAGTTTGTCGTACGTACGTGTCTCCAGATGTCAAGTTTCCCGCCCACAAACAAAAAACAGAGTGCCCACAACCCTCTTAAGACTTAACCAACCCTCCGCCCTCGGCAGTCCTAATTTTTTGGAAACTAAAAATGTGGGAGAAGTTTGAGATAGGTGTTTGCAAGGTTTGCAGACGTCTGCTTTCATCTGTCTGGCAAAATATCTCTCTCCGGGGATTTTCAGTGTATGTAGCTCTTACGAACATACCCGTAGGGGTGAACTGCTGACGGGGTTTGCGATGAGGAGCGATCCGAACGTGGATTTTCAGATTATGTCGCTCTTTGCGTTTTTTTTGCCGCGATTTTGCTGATTTTGGCCCCAACAAAACCAGCCTCGGACTCGGCTCAGAGCCCGAAAAATTGATTTACCAGGAGAATTCTGCTCTTTGTCTAAGTAAGCCATTGGTTCGCTTTCAGCAGATTTTACAAACACAGCACTTGGAGACACAAAGATTCGCACAAGCGGTCGGTTTGCAATTGGACCCAACGTGCAAGCCGCAAGCGCCCGTCGGCTTGACCACACAATTCCAAGCGCATCGTGGGCCGCCGAGGCGACCTTTGGCGGGCAATGCTGCCGCTGTTGGTTGCGCCGCTGGCCTCGGAAGACCCGTGTCTCGAGAGCAATGTCTTCCGGGACCCGCACATCAATTTTGCCTACGGAGGCTCCGCCGACCTGCGCGGCCGCCACAACACGCTCTACAACTTCCTTGTCGATGGTGGCGAGCTGCGGACGACCATCATTCCCCGCGGGCCACAAGAGACAGCGCGATACGCCAATGGCATCCTAGATGGCATCTTCAACTAGCCGTGCAGGAAAGGCGGCCGCGACGGCGCATCGCGCGTTACTCGAGTATGGTGAGGCGCTTCGCGCATGGCCATCAAGGCTGGGGCGAGCTCGAAAGAAAGAAACGTAACCGGGGATGAGGTGTTGTTGGGTTTCCGGCGTTATGAGGGCAGATATTTCTCTGATTATGATTGCACTTGGAGCACTTGGAGTGCAGTCGGTAGCCTCACATCCAGGGCCGGTGAGCTGAGAAGCGCATCCAGCGGGCCGGATGATCGGGATCGGGCTACGGGCTAGAGAGCCCTGACCCCTAGCTAGGGGGGGTGCGCATTCGCAGGGCAAGGGCCTTAAAGTAAACACGGGTCTCCGAGGGTTAGTTCTGCGCTTTGGGTGTCCCCTAGCGGCGGAACGCCTCCTCTACTCGGAGCTAGTAAACACCAGACACTAGACACGAGCATGACGTACACTCTCACCCGACATCGCCACTCAGGGCTCCTCCGCCCGATCTCCCCACCCCCCATCCGAGGGGGCTCCCCTCTCCTCCAGGCGCATCAAGAATTCTTTATTCGACAACGCCGGCATGGACGACTGTCTCCAGCAACTACTCAATAACACCACTGCATTCCTCGAAACCGAGTGCCCAAAACTTTTCGTCAGCAAGGCGATCGGCTACGCCGTGATCGCTGGCAGCGCGCTCGTCAAGCTGCCCCAGATCCTCAAGATCCACCGGGCTGGCAGCGTCGCGGGCATCTCGCACGCTTCCGTCCTGTTTGAGTTTGTGGCGACGCTGGTCAACGTGAGCTACTTTCTGCCGCTCGGCTACCCGTTCTCCACCTGGGGCGAGAACGCCTTCCTCCTCGCCCAGAACAGCGCGCTCTACATCCTCCACGCGCACATGTCGGGCGGGCTGCGCGCCAGCTTTCTGCTCGAGGC
>NW_005198811.1:0-1766 GCF_000372725.1 Emiliania huxleyi CCMP1516
CATCTCGGTGACTGTTGCGCCGCCGCCGCCCCCGCCGCCCGTGCCGCTCTCCCAGGGGGCAGAAGTCAACCTTGTCAGCGACGGCCGCAGCCGCCAGTGGATCGTCGGAGTCTCTGTCGCCGTCGCCGTCCTCGTCGTGGCGCTCGTGCTCCTCGCCCTCTGTCTCGCCAGGCGGCACGCCGCGGCAAAGGCGAGGGGCCGCGACGATGCGTCGACGTGCCCGCCGAGCCCGAGCGTGGAGGGGGGGCTGCCCTCCACCTCGACGGAGGCCGAGCCATCCGCGCCCCCCCTCGAGCGCTCCGCCAGCTGGGGGCGCGTCGGCATCAAGAGGTCGAACAGCGTCAAGAGGCCGACCCACGCCGACCCGGACTTGGCGGCGGGTCCAAGCGGCGCGAGCGCGATGACCTTCCGCATTTGAGGCCGAATGGGGACGGCCCAGCTCCCGCGTGGCTACCGAGCTACAAGGCGCGGGAGATCTCCCCGTGCGTTGAAACGACGCGCCTTCCTCCTCGCCCGCGCGGGCCGCCGGCGCGCGGTCGGAGTGTAGACCATGCGGTGCCACGGACACCGACCTCTCTCTCTCTCTCTTCGGTCTCTCTGAGTCCGACTCTGTCTGTGTCCTGTCTCTCTCTCTCTCCGAGGAATAGGTTTCTCTGTTTTGGTTCGGTTCTGGGTGGGAGGGATCTGCTGGAGGAATTCTTGTTTGGGTTGCCTGTGAGCTGTGTTAGTGAGTGCCCGCCACTCCGCACCTGTCTGTGCCTGTCGGCTCGTGTGTGAGACGGAGAGCCTCGCTCTGTAACTCTTTCGTATAAGCTTCGCTTTTCAAATTCTTTTTCGCGCACGCAACTCTAGCGTTTCTTCATTGCCGCAAGTGGCGTCGGCGACGCGGCGAGGACACGATGGTGACGCCCAAAGCGCAGCGTGCGCGGCAGCAGCGCCGCCGGCGGCCCCACGCCGCATCAGCGGCGCTCTGAGTGAGTCAGGCTGCGCTGCACAGCCTGCTGAGCACGCTCCCGACGAGCGGCGCGCCACGCGGGCCCGCCACAGACAACCGCGGGCGGCGAGCCGACGCGTGTGTCGTAGGCGTAGGCAGTGCTGGCGAAGCGAGGCGGTCGGCGCCGGCCCCTGGAGACGGTTGCAGTGGCAAGCCGGACTGTCCTGAAAAGAAAGAATTCGCTGGCGACCTGCTGTCCCCCCCTCTCCCCATCCGGCCGGAATTTACAATGCGCACCGCCTTGTTCTTCGCCATCCTGGCGTCCGCCGCCGGGCTTCCGAGGGACGGTCATCCTACCGGCCCGGGCCATCGCATTCACCACATCCGGAAGCAACGGGCCAACGAGCGGCGCCGCCGGCTCGAGCAGCGCGAGCACGTCGCAAAGGCGCGCGCCGGCCCTTGTTCCCCTCTCCCATCGGCGAGCCCGAGGAGCCCGGCCGCCGCGCAGCACACCAAGCTGCTTCCCACACCGGCGCCCCCGAGGCTTGACCGGCGGCGCACATCGTGTGCAGGTCCAAGACTACCTCGCGAGCCCTGAAGCCGCCGCGCAGCACACCAAGCTGCTCGACGAGGTCAAGAAGATGAATGTGTCCGAGCGTATCGCCGCGGCGCTCGTCAAGGTGACAGCTGAGGATTTCCGTCTCCCACCCCCGTGGGAACCCGACCAAACCCCAAGCCCCCGCCAGCTCTTGCCCGCTCCACCTGCAGGTCCACCCCCGTGGGAACCCTGACAAAACCCCAAGCCCCCGCCAGCTCTTGCCCGCTCCACCTG
>NW_005198810.1:0-1766 GCF_000372725.1 Emiliania huxleyi CCMP1516
AACGTGGCCTTTGGCGGCCCGTTCTTCTTGCTCGCTGAGTAGTAGTCGTCCACCCGCGTGCGTTTGCCGGGAGGATCCATCCGACATCGTCGGCAGCCGCGATTTGAGCAGGTGTGCCGCCGCGCGAGCGACGCTCCGAGATCGCCCGAGATAGCGCGGCGCGGCCCCGGCCCGAGATAGCGCGAGATCGCCCGAGATCGCGCGGCGCGGCCCGAGGCGAGGTGGATGGGTTGGGAGCGAGGGGGCGGAAGTGGCCAGTGCGGTAGAGGGTCAGCTCGAGGCGCGTGAGCCGGACTTGTGAGCCGGACCACCCCCTCTTGTTTCCTGCGTTGTTGAGCCAGGACTCAACATACTCGGGCTGTTGCCATCCCAATCTGTCACTCCCCTTTCTCCCGGCCGGGGTGGGGCGCGCGCGGGGGCGGCGGGTGTGCGGGATGTCTGTGGGCCCGAGAGCGATATGCCATGTCCGCCTTGCGTTTGTTTCATAACATCGAAGCTCTGGGGGGGCGTGGGGGCCCTAGAGGGTATCCATGCGGGGGGGCGATGGGGTCCCATGGCCCGCCGCAGGCGCCGATTTTTTGGAGTTTTTTTTTGCGCGATTTTTTGCTTGTTTTCATGGGAATTCGGCGTATTGCGGCCATGCTATCACGCCTTGCGACAGCCTGTCGGCGCTGCTGACCGTGCCATGCTGCACAATTGATCACCCGCATAGCTCGCGGCCTTAGTATCCAGCATTCAGTGACGACCTGATCGTACGGCCAGTAGGAAGGTGTCCTTCCAGCTGCGTGCACGCTTCTGACGCAATGCGCGTCACAAACTGCCTCGGATTGGCTGCTGGCACTCTCGAGGCTATGCCTACACAGCCTCGCGCGCATGGGCAGTCAAGAGGGACCATGCACCTTCTCAGGACAGCACCAGTGCCTCTCTCTTGGACCGGCAAACGTGGTGGTCTCGTGTTACCAATGTGGGACCAGTGCGGCATCGCGCCATCGACAGCTCTGAACTGCGCCTCACCACTGACCGGGGAAGGCCGCCAAGTGGGCCAGCACCGGTCGCATATTGTGGCAGCAGTCAGCAGTGCATGTCTGATAGCTAGAGCAGCAGCGTCAGGGTCTCGCAGGGTCGGATCGTGTCAAGCCTCTCGCCCGGCCGGCCGCGTGCACACGTCGGCCCCTGTCTGCTGTCTGGAGTGATCTGTCGGCGGTCAGTACGACCGATCAGGTTGGAGGTTTCTGATGGTTGGACGGTCTATCTGTATGTACTCCTCGAGATCTCTCCAAATCTGCCCTCTACTCAACCGTACTCATTCGGGAAGTCGGTGCTAACGGAGACTAACGGAGCCGGAGCCCCATTTCCGCACTGCTGCGCGGCGCACGGTGCCTCCGGGGGCCCCCGCGCCCCCCCAGAGCATCGAAGGCTAAGCTCAAAAAAAATAATACAGACGGGTGGTCACTTGTTGTAGCCTTTGTTTTTTATTTTTTTGGGGGAGGATCGAACCCTTATCTCGATGCATGCGCGACCGGTGGCATGAGGCATGTTACTCTAGTAAGACCATACTGTAGGTCTTAACCTGGCATAGTAGAGAGAGAGAGAGAGAGAGAGAGAGAGAGAGAGAGAGAGAGAGAGAGAGAGAGAGAGATGAGAGAGAGCGTTTTTAGAAGCCAACTCGAACTCTTGTAGTACGTGTACTTTCCCCGCTATCCGCGTCGAACCTCGTCATCACGTCCCACCGGCCAACCCCGCGCCCCCCCTCGCCGAGCCCGCGT
>NW_005198809.1:0-3406 GCF_000372725.1 Emiliania huxleyi CCMP1516
CGGCAGCCGCAAAGCGACTGGAGCACTTGGAGCACTTGGAGTGCACTTGGTGCAGTATGGATTTTCCGGCCTGCCTAACAATCGTTGGACGTTGCTGTAGAGTGTAGTGGCGCCAATGGCCGCCTCCCGTCTCGCCATTGGCACCCTAGCCAGCAGTAGCACCGGAGGCAACGCCACCAAGCCCATAAGTCACAAGAGTGACGGAGATGCTTGCCACGAGCACCGTGACACCCGACCCTGTGAGCACCGTGGGCGTATACGGCTGCATACGGTGAGATGATGCACAGCATGGCCAGACGAGGGATGCAAGGCTCGCCAGCTGTGTGTTAGTGAGGTATATGGATGTGAGCAACATGTGTGCGTCACAGGTACGCGCAGCAGCGCATGTAGCCGCTGAGATCGAAGACAGCGCAAACAGGTCTTTTTGCGCCACGCACCCGATGGCCATGTCCAACCGCGTGCACAGGAAAAGCTATCAGCGCGTCTCCGCCATAACTGGACATGGCAATGAAGCAGCTGAGACGTGATAACACCAGCGCTGAGCCAAGGAGGTGGCCGCTCACCGCCGCCGATTGTTAGGACGGTCGTGTCGGTCGAGAAGGCGAGCGGCGGGGTCGTCGGGCAGCAGCTCGTGGCGATCATCGATCCGCGAGCTGCCAAGCTTGCCACAGGCCGGCACTGGGTCGAGGACGATGGCGCCGCGCGACTGGAGGCAACGAGAAAAATCAAGCCTGAGCGGGTTGCGATCATAGACAATGGATTTACGAACAGTCATCAACCCTGTTAACCAAGAACAGTCATCAACCCACACAACGAGCGCAGGAGTGGTACGGGTATGCGCGCGCCTCACTCACTCACGGGGCTTCGGCCGGCCCTGCTTTGAGGACCAGGCCCTTGCGTCCTCTGTCACCACATTCGGCCGGCGCAGCTGCGGTGGCAGCAGCGCCTTCTTGGCGCCGCTCGCCGCCTGCGGAGCGGCGACGGCGCGGCGCTTTGCGGGCGGCTCGGCCGGTCCGCCCGGAGTCGAGATTGGTAACGCGGCCGGCATATGCGACTTTGAATGCCTCGACCCCGGACCCGCCGCCGCGGCGAGTGAGGACGGTAGAGGCACCGCATTGTAGCGCGTGCCCTTGGGATCGGTCGGTTGCTCGTCGTCGCTGTCGCCTCCGGTGCTGGTCCAGGAGTCGGGCAGGCCCAGGTCCGAGGCCGACGGGAGCGCCGGTTGCGAGGGCGCGGTGGCGGCGGCGGCGGCGGCGGCGGAGGCGGCAGTGGACGCTGCGAGGGACGCGGCGGAAGAATGCAGGGCCGACGGCGCCGCGTCCTCGTCCTCAGAATCGGAGTCCTCGCCGTACGCGCCCAGCGCGGCGAGAGGGTCCATGAACACAGGCAGGATGTATCCGGAGGCGGAGCGAGGGGGCGAGCGACAACCACAAGTGTTCTCAAGACGGAGCGCCGGCGTGAAAAATAACGCACGGACTTTCAGCGGAACTGGGAAGAGGACCGCCGCAAGCGGCGTGGCGTGGAGCGGTTGTGCATCCCTCCGGGGGCCCCTCTGCGCCGGGGAGGCGTTGTTGGAGGCTAGGACGCAAGCGTCCGTCGCCCTTTTCAAACTCGGGGCCCACTCCGCTACGGCCTACGCTCCGACCCGAATTTGGAGGGCCTAAAAGTTTAAGGTGTTGCTGCGCAAAAGGGGAAGACGCTCCACGCACAAAAAGTATATGTATCAGTTCTTACGAACGTACTTCCTCTTAGGCGGACCCTCCCGATGCCAGGACGCATCTAGTGCCAGTCTACGCTTTAGGATAGCTCGTGTTCGTTTGGCCGCCCACATGCTATGTGATGCCGCATGGTTCGGCCTGCTTCGCCTTTAGTGGGAGTTGACCACTGGTCGCCTGCAACATGTTCGCCGGTTGAAGGAAAGACATAGGCTCGCTGCGACGCTTCCCACACCGGGATCTCTTGCCCGTAAGTTGTGACAGCCCGTTGTGGATCGCGCACGCGCGCCGCAGCTCGCCGCACTTGCTTGAAAGTGAGACCTGGCAGCTGTGGCAGCAACGCCTCGTGAATTTTCTTGTCGCTGAGGTACATGTATCCCCTTTGCTGCGTCAGCCCCTTCACGGCAGCGAGTGCCTCTTTCGAGGACGGCATGGCATCAGGATGTTGTTCACGCCAGCGCTCACGGGCGATAGTCAATGCAGACCGGACTGCAGATTGATGCGACTCCCCTAGTGCTGCTGCAACGGTGGTGTGATTGACAGGCTTGCCGTGCTGCTCGAACACCTCGTACACGCGATCGACTAGCCTCAGCTGTACCCGATGCGGCATTTGTGGCCCCGAAAGTGAGAGCACTTGCTCACGCTTTTCGTTGGTCCATGTCATCGGCGGCGGTAGCGGAGGCGGCGGCGGAGGAGGCGGAGGCGGTGGGGGCCGGAAGGCGCGCGTAGCTGACGGCATCGGCTGCTTTGGCCTTTGCGAGCGCCTCGTCCTGAGCCAGCATCCCGGGGATGTCGAGCCGATGCCGTCCTTGCAATAAAGACTCTGGAGAGCTCGTCTGGTGGGAGCCAGCATCCTGAGTGGCACGCTGGCGCTCAGCTAGCAGCGTGTGCGCCTCCTCCTCGGTTAATGCCTCGCATCGCAAGCCATGGTGCCAGGGACCAGTGACGGCAGTCGTTTTGGCAGCAAATATAGCCTCAAAGCCGTACACAAACCGGTAGCCGGCGGTCCATTGTGGTACACTGGTGGCCCAACTGCTTGCGCCCCTAGCCCGGGCCAACCTGACCGTGATCCACGGCGCCCTGTCAGTGTCATATGGTCCAGCCCAGCACGGCCCTGCCAAGACACGAGTTTTTGAACCCAAAGATGGGTGCGAGCTGTCACCGTGTTCCGCTTCGTAGCTGTGTCGGTAGCTGGGGTGGCCGTACACTGGCTGGCCGGGCTGCAGCCAATACACACCTGTGAATCCAGTACCCTTCCAATAGCCACGCTTGTCCAACTCGGGCGGCACCACAAGGTGCAGCGCGGCTGGAGCCTCCGCCTCGCGCTCGAAGGAAGCCCCGCTCCGCAAGTAAATCACGTCCCGCACCACTTCATCATAGCTGCTCAAGTTGCGCTCCACCCAGTACGCCGCCTCGTAGGACGCCGCTGGTAGGTTGATGTGCGATCGCACCTGCTCCTCCGTGCGGCCAACAACGCTATTCGTGCGGAAGAGCCACTGCAAGCGGACTGTGCCCCCTGAGCCAATGCGGCGGAGAATGGCAAAGCGCATACAAAAGTCGGGGTCGCAGAGAGCGTCGCGCAGCAGTTGAGCATGCTCGTCGGTCGCGTTGTTTAGGACGCCACGCCAATTATCTGCGCGCCCATCTGTTGCCTGGCATCCCCGGCGAATTCGTCGCTCGTGATCAGCTCC
>NW_005198809.1:4408-9435 GCF_000372725.1 Emiliania huxleyi CCMP1516
GGCCCGCGACGGGGATCGGCCCGGCGGCCCAGCGCGAGAGGGCGGCTGGGCCACCGGCACCCGCCTCGACAACCAAATACGCGGCTGCGGCCGTGAGGCCGTTGCCGAGCGCAAAGGGCAGGAGGAGGGGCGCGTAGTAAAAGGCATTCGGCACAAGCGTCATGAGCGAGAATTGCAGCAGAGATGCGCCGCCGGTGAGGGCGACTCGCAGCTCTGGGCTCGCGTAGCGGAAAAGTAGCTGGTTCAAGCCAATCACAGGAAAGAGCGGCGTCGCCAGCGCAGTCGACGCACCCACGAGGCTCGCTCGCACTGCGAGAGGCGGCTGGTGGCCCGATGCCGACGAGATGCCGTGGATGAGTCGGCGTGGAGGCCGCCTCGACACCGCCGAGAGGCTACCGACGCATCGCGAGGCTGACGGGAGGCCGCAGACGTACGCGGGTCGAGCAAAGCGTGAGATCATCAACTCTCTTCTTTCGCCGCCGCGGCGGCCATCGCACGTGACCGTTTTCTTTGTTTTGTTGTAAAATTCTTTGTGCAGGCGAACCAAACCAAACCTTGCAAACTGGTCAAGAACACGCCTGGCGCCGGCGAGCGCTGAGATCCCCATCTTCGGCACGTCGAGGGCCATCTCGGTCTCGGGAACCGTACCCGTACTACTCAAAAGTACAATATACTTTCTCACAGCACTAGCGAGATTTCGCGCGGAGGGCGTAGTGAAGCGCTGGGGCGCTCACTGTGTGTTATTCGGGTGGGGATCCATCAGTGGTAACCGGCTTAGTCACAGATCCAAGCTCAGACGTCACACCAACACCACAAACACGCTCACTTCGGGCCGCTGCTGTAGAGGGCCCCCGGGGGCCCATACTACGTCGAAGTACGGACCCGATCTCGGCACTCACGGGCTGTCACGCGCCCGCGCGCGGCGCGGGCCGCACCGCCCATGCCCCCGGGTCACCGACCCCGCCTCTCGGCCCTCTCGGCCCTCAGGGGCGTGCGGGAGACCGGCGAGGGGCGCGCCGCGCGCCGCCTGCAGAGCCGCCAGAGGTATTGTCGCCTCCGCTGGCGGGGTTCCCGCGCGCGCCCGCCCGCGCCCGGACCCGCGCCCGCTGCGCCCGCGGGCTCCGGATGCGCCGCCCTCCGTCTCCTTCTTCTCGATGGCAGTCCGCACGTGCTTGTCGACGGGTCGGCGGCGTGGTCGAGGGGAAGGTCGCCGGCGGCCGCAACTCCGCCGCCGTCGCTCCGCCGGCTCTGATCGAGTATCGGGCGTTGAGGGCGGCGGCGCAAGCGGATCTGGCGCATCCATCGCCACGAGCCTCGCGACCGCGGTCGTGGCACACCTGGCGGCGGCTCTCGGGGCCGTCTCTACGGCGCTCGACGCCGTGTCAGGTCGCCAGCGGCCGCAACTCCGCCGCCGTCGCTCCGCCGGCTCTGACCGAGTATCGGGCGTTGAGGGCGGCGGCGCAAGCGGATCTGGCGCATCCATCGCCACGAGCCTCGCGACCGCGGTCGTGGCACACCTGGCGGCGGCTCTCGGGGCCGTCTCTACGGCGCTCGACGCCGTGTGAGAGGTCGCCGGCGGCCGCAACTCTGCCGCCGTCGCTCCGCCGGCTCAACCGAGTATCGGGCGTCGAGGGCGGCGGCGCAAAGTGGGTCTGGTGCGCCACACGGCCACAACCCTTGCCACCGCCCTTGCCGCCGCCCTTGCCACCCTTTGCCGCCTTGCCTACGCCGCGGGCGGCGGTGAGAGCGGCCTGCTGGGCTAGCATGTTGTCCTTGCTGGGGACGGGCACGTGGAACGCACGTTATATGTTCGAACGGCCTCCGGGACTCAAACAAAAATTAGTCCAGGCCCTCTCGCAACCCCTCCGACCCCCTGGGACCCGTGGGCGTCGAAGAGGCGCTCTCGGGGGGGGCCGTTCTGAGTTCATACTACCTCGAAGTACAATATACTGCGTCAAAGCACCGGCCCTGAGTCCGCGCTTGTCATTCATGTGAGAGAGTGCGTTGTGTTCTTGTTTTGGATGCGCTTTCTCTTTCTTCGGACCCTGTCTGGGCGCTAGTGATGTTCGATCCTCCCCATAGTCGAACTGTGGCAGCCACTCGCACCGGTCGGTGGAGGTGTGTGGGTATACGAAAACGGAAAAGGCCTGAGTCGAATAAATAAAGGCCTCCTGCTCCGGGAATGTACGTAAGAGCTACATACACTGAAGCGAGTTCTCTGAAGCGCGCCATCCTTGATCGCCGTGCAAAGCTCGCTTCCGAGCTCTCACGCCGCGCGTAGGGCCCTTATAGGGGCCTAGAGAACACAATCCCCTCTCTCTCTTCTCCCAGTAAGCTAAAAAAAAAAACGTACACTGAATAAATAGAGCGGACATCGGAACGGAGAAGGGCAAACGTTACGCAAAGCATGCGCGACGCTGCCTCTTTGCGCCGCTCGCTCGCGGCGCGGCAGGAGACATGGCCGCGGATGTGGCTCGCATTCGCTCGGCGGGCCTCCGTCTCACAGCCGCCCGGGCGTGCCAGGGGTCTGCCTGGCGCTGCGCTGCTCGCACGCTGCACTGCACAAAGCTGCGACAACAAGGGGATGCTCCTGAGCTTGAGCGTTGAGCAGTGCAGCTGCGGGTGCTCGTGGACAGCTGTGCAGGGTTCCGGCTCCTAGTCAGATAGGGGGTCTGTTCCCACTGGCTGGCCCCTATGCAATAGGTAGGTAGGTCCGGTTTTGACCGCCCCAGAGGGCCCCGCAATAGGTAGGTAGGTGGCGGTGGTGTGGGGGGGTGGGGGGGTGGGGGAAAAAAACCCGCTTCGCTTGCGCGGGAGACGGGCGCGTTGCCGCGAACGGGGCCATGCCAGACGTGTCGCCTGCGGCTGGGACGCCAGCCGAGACGGGTGCGGCGGCGGCGCCCGCGGTGGCGGCGCCCGGGACGGCAGCGCCGGCGAACGCGCCCGGGACGGGTTCCAACGGGTATTTTTCGCTTCGCTGCGCGGCCCCGCAATAGGTAGCTAGGTAGGTGGGGCACGGAGCCTGGCGGTTGGCGCCCGCAATAGGTAGGTAGGTAGGGCGTTTTGGCGCGACTCAGTGGCAACAGACCCCCTACCTGGCTAGGAGCCGGAACCCAGTGGTGAGAGCGCCTGATTGGAGGCGAGCTGGTGCTTCGTCAGCGTGCGCAGCATGCTCGCTCGCTCTGTGCTGAGGCATGCTGGCTGGCGCCCAACACAATGCCCTTGGTACATTGCTCCACGACGTGTTGGCTGGTGCAGTACTACCAGTGCGCTGACTGGCGCGCGGTGTGCGTGTCGCCGCGCGTGGCACGGGAGGCTCGAGCGGCGCGGCTGTCGGTCAACCCCGCGGCGCATGGGCGCCGCGGAAGCTGCTCGACAGGCTGCGGGCATCGCTGCGGCAAAAGCGCCCGCCCTCTGCTTTGCTTTCGCCCGCGTTTTACGACAACTTTCGGTATCATAGCCGCCGAACTTTACCTCGCTGTTTCTTTATCAGTGTATGTAGCTCTTACGTCCATTCCCGTAGGAGGACTCTGCTCGTCTGCTGACAGGGTTTGCGATTTTATAGGCGAGGGAGTTTTGTTGTAAAATTCTTTATAGGTGTCTCGAATCGAAGCTGCGTATTCTCGTATTGTCGTATTATCGTCGCGCAGTATGGTATTGCGTGGAGGCGGTCGTATTCTCGTATCACTAGCTCCGAGTTCTGCAGTTAAGGGGAAACCTGGCACACGGAGCCCCCCTCGGAGAGTATTCTTTAGCTCCGAGTAGAGGGGGTGCGGTCTGCTGCTAGGGGGGCCCAAGGAAGTGCGAGGGAAAAATTCCGCCGCTAAGGGAAACCCGGAGCGCCGAGCTAACCCCTCGGAGACCCGTGTTATGGCCCTGCGACCGCGCGCAGGCACCCCCCCAGGGCTAGGGCTCTCTTGCCCGCAACCCGATACCAATCGTCTGGCCAACTGGGTGCGCTTCTTAGCTCCCCGGTCCTGGGCGTGCGGATGATGACTGCACTCCAAGTGCTCCAAGTACATCTCCCGGAGATGGGAGAGAGAGAGAGAGATGGGCGACGCACGAACCCCACAGCTCCCCACAATCGCTGGGTCGGATCGCTTGTCATGTGAGAGATTGCGTTGTGTTCTTGCTTTGTATCCGCTTTCTCTCATTCTCATCTCTGTGTCGAACACTTCCGCGAGACAGGAGCCTTCGCCAGGTCTTCACAACAGCGATGGGATGCCGACTTAGTGCGCGGGGAGGGTCGGCGAGCACTCACTCACTGGCGGCGCCGCAGGGCCGGGGCACTGGCCACGGCCTCTCGCCGACCACTAGAAGGCGGCCCACCCACTACACGCACTAACTTAGTGGGCGGGGTGGCTGGCGGGAGGCACTCACCCACTTAGCCCGCTCACTGGCGGCCCACTCACTTCCGCACACTAATTTAGTGCGCGTAGTAGCCGGGCTCGCCTCTAAGAGCACTACTTCCCCGCAGGGCCAGGGACCACTCACTCACTACGGCACTTGGACTACGGCATCGCTGCTCTTCACACGACCGCGCGAACCCCGACACCTCTCTTCCGCGCTGTCGCGCGACCAGCGCGACCCAGGAGGCGACCAGCGCTACCCAGCAGGCTCTCTTTCTTTTTTCTTCTGTTTGTTGCCAGAGGCCGAAATGTCGGACTCGGAGTACATGCCGCTGGGACGCTCCGGCGGCCCTTATCGTGCGCCTGGCACGCCTCCTGCCCGTGCCGTCGCGCTGCTCGGCGTCGGGATGCTGTGCGGCTATTTCCTTCTCGACCTGGTGCAGCCGCAGAGCTCATCCCGGCGCGTGGCGGCGGCGGCCAGCGATGCACTGGTGACGGTGGTTGCTCGCGACGAGGGCGCGGAGCAGCGCATGCGGGCGGCCGCTGCCGTGGCGCGGCAGGCTGAGCCGGCCGCCGGGCAGGGCGAGAGCGAGTCGACGCTGCTCGACCCAAAGGCGCTCCGCGAGCTACGCCAAGCGCTCAAGGCGGCGGTCGCCGAGGCCCACGCCTCCGGGCCCG
>NW_005198809.1:11375-13993 GCF_000372725.1 Emiliania huxleyi CCMP1516
AGGCAGCCCTCGCAGCCGCGCGCCCCTTCCTCGACGCCCCGGGCGCCTGCCCGCGGTCATGACCCCTACCGCCGGGCGCAGGTGGCGGGCGTGAGGTGCTACGAGACGGCGCACCCGGCGATCGTCGAGACGTACCTCGCGACGACGTACGCACGCCGCACGCAGTCGGCAGAGCTGCCGCTGGCGGACCTGATGGCGCGCGCATGCGTGCGCAAGCCCCGCCCGCGCCGCCGCCGGACGGTGAAGCCTGAGCCGAGTCGCCGCCGCAGGTGGGCGGCGAGGTCGACGCGGGCAAGCTCCGAGCGGTGCGAGGTCGCTACGAGCAGCAGGTGCTGTGGGTCAGGCCGCCGCTGCCCTTGCCGCCGTTGCGTGGCCTCTCCACTTCGGACAGAGCGGCCGTCCAACGATTCGCGAGCAAGGAGTGCCTCACGGCGCTGAAGGGCAGCCTATGAGATTCCTTGTCCGTGGATCACCGAGGTGACTTGCGAAGGGAGGGCGGCCAACGCACACATTCATGCGGACGGACTCTCGCTGCGTCTCGTGTTGCGACGTGCCATGGATTCGTGTCGGGAAGCGTGTGCGACGTTTGCTTTCGTCGCACCACTCAGCCAGAGGCCCAAAGGGTGAAGTGTGTATGTGTGTTCCACAATCTCCGTCCGATCCAACTGTACCGAGTCACGCGACGCGTGTCTCGAGGTGTGCAGCTCTCTCGAGCGTCTC
Organism: Emiliania huxleyi CCMP1516; assembly: GCF_000372725.1. Taxonomy (NCBI): domain Eukaryota; phylum Haptophyta; order Isochrysidales; family Noelaerhabdaceae; genus Emiliania; species Emiliania huxleyi. Next base: position 12,096 of record NW_005198809.1, read on the forward strand.
ACAAGCGCGCGGCGCGCCCCTACGGCTTTAGGCGCGCCCCCTGGCGCCCCGACGGCCCGTGTAAAAACGAATAATTGACATCCATATCCCGCGTAGGGCCCTTAGGGGCCTAGAGAACACAACCCCCTCTCTCTTTTCTCCCAGTAAGCTATAAGTACGTACGCATCCCCGGCTTGTTGTGCGAGTATATGGGCCAAAAGCGTCGAAAATGTCCCAAAAGGCGTGTATGAGATTGTTGCAGCCCCACAGCCGGCGCGCGCTGCCAGGAAGCACCGCTCGCGTGTCGGCCGCACTCCCTGGCACCCAGGGAGTGCGGCCGACCGACCAGACCGATTAGGCTCGACGCCGCGCTCGCTGTGGGGCTGCAACAAACTCGCCGCCGAACGTGCCACCGAAGGCGTCCCGGCGGAGGTGATGGAGTGTGAGACCTGAGGCTGCGGAGGTGACGCCTGAGGTACCGGCCCGTGCACAGCGACTCAGCCGGCGACCGCCACGGGCTCAGACGAGACTTGTCGACGCGTTCCGGCTCAGCTTCACCGTGGTCCTCGGGCGTCTGTCGACGTCAGGACCACCCATACAGCTCGCGGGTTTGAGGTCGCAAGAGCCAAGATGGTGGCGTTTGGACATCCCAACCATCACACAAGACAGCCTGTTGGTGGTGGCGGGACGGCGCAGTGATTGTGGCACTCGGCAGTAGGCACCCGCGGCACGGCCCCGCTGTCGGCTCTCGCTGGCTGCGGAACCGGCCCCAGAGGGGGACGGTCCGGGCGAGTGTGGCAGCTCCTGCGCTAGTATGGGCACCCTCTATCATAGCACTACTGATCCCGGTCATTAGAGCTGCCAGGGATAGCGTCAGGAGCCGGTAGGAGTCAAACCCCCTCATATTTGAGACATCGTGGCCCATATATACTCGCACAACGAGCCCCCCCGGCACGAGCGGCACAGCGCGTCAACGACAACAACATGTACATGTGCATGTGCATGCACATGTGCCGGTCGGCGCGCACATGCAAACTGAAACGCACGTTTCATGCAACTGCCGTTCCGCGGCGACTCGCACCCGCCATCCAATCTGCGCCCCCCGCACGGATGCACGTGCTCCGCTGATCCCTTCCGCCTTCCGGCCGCTCTGCATGCGCGCGAGGTTTATCGCGCGCGATGAGAGTTGCGCCCCTCTCGACACCGCTCACGTTGGCTTCGGCTTGGGCTTCGCCATCGACGCGCGCACCTCCTCGAGGATCGAGTCGGGGAAGACCTCCAGGGCGAGCTGCCAGCCGTCGAGAGGAGAGCCGCCCTCGTGGGCGAGCGGGGCGAGCACCTGCCGAAGGGAGCGCGCTGGAGGAGGGCGAGACGGGGCGAGGGGGGGCGAGGCAACTCTCTGCGCGCCTCGACCGCACGCGCAAAGCCGCAGCGGACGGCGTGGAAGATCTCCCCTGGAAGCGGCGGCGGGTAGGGCGATGCACTTTGGGCGCGTGCGGCAACCTCGTCGGTTGGGCGTCGGCTGTACCACGGGGAATCTCTGGGGTATGTCTGGTCTCTAGGAGAGATCTCGGCAACGCATCTCGGCCCGATCTCGGCCCGATCTCGGCCCAATCTCGGCCCGATCTCGTCACACCCGCGTCGGTCTGCAGGTTGGACACCTCCGGCCCTCGCTCGCCCGGCTGCAGCGCCACCTGGCACAGCTGCACGGGCTCCGGGGGGCCCGGGCCGGAGCGCCAGCGGATGTGGATGCCGCTGTCCGCCTGGCTCTGCTTCGCCGCCTCGTTGAGGAGGAGGATGTCCTCGGCGTATCGCTGCCGGTGCTGCTGGTCGCGCATGTGCTTGTACATGTGCGGCATGCGCATCTTCCGCTCGAAGAAGCGCCACGCGATGAGGCGCTCGAAGATGGACTGCCGCCG
>NW_005198809.1:16273-68773 GCF_000372725.1 Emiliania huxleyi CCMP1516
CTGGACTTGCACGAAGCCATCGATGCAGCGGAGTGACTGCGACCCTGCCCCCTCTCCCCGCAGGCGGCCGAGTCGATGCGTTCGCACTTTGACACGCACGGCACGCTCCTCGCGGACGCCTGAGAGCGGCGAGGCGCAGGGATGCCCGCCGCCGCCAGTCAGGTCGCTCCCGTCTGCGAGCGCCACAATGCACAGAGCCCGGTCGAACTGAACCATAACTGAACTTGCACTGTTGCACAAGTCTCACGTTGCCGTGCTCGTGTTTCTCGTCCTCCACCCGCTGCCTGGGGAGGACAGGTCCTCGGTGTCGCAGGATACGAACTACATACGCGGGCGCTGCTTTTTTACGTTCGCGCGACGCGGCGGCCGGCGGGCATAAAACACACGTTTCGTTTTGTGATGCGGATTGATCGGCGGGGCTCTCTCCTCGCGGTCTGCACTGCGCACACTGCGGTGCAGCCGCGAGTCGCCCGGGCCCGCCATGGCCCGCAGCGCGCAGGCGTAAGGAGGCGAGGCCGCGGGCGCGGCACGGGCCCCACGGCCCACATCGCGCACGGCCACTCCGCACTCGGCAGGCGCACCCCCGCACGGGCGCACGCCCCGAGCCCCTGTATCTATAGCGATGCCGCATAGTAGATCATACCGTACACGTTGACGTAATTTCGGGGAGGCGGGGAGTGGGGGCCCGCGCACACATACCGCCTGCACATAGACTTCTCACTGCGCGCGCATGTCAGGCGGGGGGGGGGGTGGGTCTTGAGCCCCCTCATTCTGTGTAGTGCCGCATCTCAGCCTCTTCTAGCTTGCGCAGCGCCTCCAGCAGCTCCGCTTTCGAGAGCCCCGCCACAACCTTCTCAACGTCGTCGCCCCGGGCGGGCGGGCCAAACGGATTGAGGCCGTCGCGACTGCTCGAGCTCGCCGCGGCCGGCAAGTCGAAGAGCGGCGGCAGAGCCGGTATCACCACGCTGCCACCGCCGCCGCCGCCCGCGCCACCGAACGTTGGGCTGCCCGCCCCCGCCGTCGTGCCGAGCCCGGGCCCGAATGCCGCGGCAAAGCTGCCGCCGAAGCTGCCGCCCGCCAGCGGCGAGTGGTGCGGGTTGGGCTGGTGCGGGTTCGTCGAGCGGGCCTCGTGGCCAGCGCCTGGCCCGTCGGGCAGGTCGAAGGGGAAGTCCTCCAAGACAGAGAGCGCCGCTTGCTCCGCCAGCGAAGCGTCGGAGAAGCAGAACCGGTCCGGACTGCCCCCTCGCTCGGGCGCCGCGGCGGGCGAAGCGGGAGTAGTCGCGTCCGACGCGGTCCGCCGCCTGAGCGAAGAGAAAGACTGCGACGCGGCGTTGAGCTGCGACGCCGCCGGGCCGGAGCCGCTGCCGGCACTGCAGGCAGCGGAACTGCAGGCCGGAGGGGTGCGGGCCGGAGGGAGGCTTCGGCCGCCCTCTCCCCGCCCTGGCGATGACGGCGGGGCGGGCACGGGACTGGACAGCGCCGGCCTGGCCGAACCCCCCTCCCTGCCAGATGCGTGCCGCGCCCTCGCTCGGTCTCGCGCGCCGAGCGGCGGCTCGCCGATCGCGGAGGGCGGGTGAGTCGGCGCGGGCTGTCTGACGTCCTGTCTGGCGTCGCTGGCTGCTGCCTCCCCGCCGGCCGGCTGGACTGGTCCGGGCGGCGATGCGGCCGGCGGCAGGGGAGACTCTGCGGCGGTCGTGTCTGCGCCGCCCAAATCGAGCCCGTCGAGCGGAGTCGCGGAGCCGCCGCTCGCCGCCAGAGGGAGGGACCGAGCGGGAGACCCCCGCGCCGCCGACCCCACCACGACGGCATCCTCGCCGTCCGCAGCCACGTCGGACACGCCGCTCGCTTTCGCCGCCGCGTCCGGCGAGGGGCGAGGCGCCAGCGCCTGTCGACCCTCGGCGCGCGCACCGTCCGAGGCGGAGGAGGTCGGCGGCCGGCGTAACGCTGCCGCAGCGACGGCGCCCGCGTCGCGTGAGCTGGACTCGCCCGAAGCGGTGGCGAGGGCCACAGGAGGTCGAGCCGAGAGGCTGTCCGCGACGTCGGAGGCGCCCCTGTTCGCCTCTGGCCCGGACCGCCTCCCCGAGGAGCTGTCGCCGCCCTGCCTCGCCTTGACCGGCTCGGCGCGGCTTGGACGGGGCAGCGCCGCAGACTCGGAGCCCCTGCGGGGCACGGCACGCGCCGCCGCGTCTCCGCCTCTGCTCCGGCCGGAAGGCTCCTTGGCGGGCTTCGGTCGCCGCTCCTTCCGCCCGAGCTCGTCGTCGTTCGCCGGCGCCGGTGCACTGCTCTCGGCCGGCCGTGCTGGCGGGTCGACGAGCGACTCCGTTGGCGGCCGCGCCAGGGACAGGAGCAGCACGGCGCGCAGCGGTGATGGAGACCACGCGATGAGATGCGCGGCAGCCTCGAGGCAGCCGGACTCGAGGAGCGACTTCAGGCGCGCCGCGACGGGCTCGCCGGCGAAGAAGAGGCGGCACACCCACGCGAGGAGGAGCGCGGGCGCGAGAAGAGCCGCGCCGACGAGCAGCTGGCCGAGCTGGCGCGAGAGGACGCATGTGGCGACGACGGAGAGGAGGGACGGAGTGAGGGAGAGCGACGCCATCGGGAGCGCTTGCACCCGATCCGCCGTGAGGAGCGTCAGCGCGTCCAGCTCGAGGGAGTGAGCGGCGCACGCCTCGCGCAAGTCCACAATGTCGGCGGCGGTGAAGGCAACCTTTCGCCACGCCCTCAGGCCGAGCGGCTCGGAGGTGCGGTTGCCCTCCGTCGCCCTCCCCTCGGCGCGCCTCCTCACGGGGTGGAGGCGGCTTGAGACCGACTCGAGCGTCGAGAGCCAGCGCCTCACCCCGGCCGCGTTGTAGTGCGCCGCCCTCGTCCACGCGAAGTGCCAGCCGAGGCTGGACAGCCGCTCCGCCAGACCGCGGCTGGCCGCAACCTCGACGAAGAGCAGCCGCCCGCCCTCGAGGGACGGCTCCGCGGCGAGGTCGCCGCAGACGCGGCCGTCCTCGTGGTCCTCCTCGCTGAGCGTGCGCCCGGCCGCGTCGGCAGCCGCCTGCCGCAGCCGCCTGCCCAGCTCGCGGATGCTCCTCGACGCCGCACCACGGGGCGCCCTCCCCGCCGAGCCGCGCGCCGCCTCCCCGTCGACCTGCGCCGCGTCGGGTGCCCCGCCGAACCGCATGCGGCGTAGCCGCTGGGCCGCGCTGGGATGCGAGGAGGGCGGGCTGACCGACCGGAGGCCCTCGACCAGCGCCTTTTCGTCGTCGGTCGGGGGCGCGACCTCGTCCGAGAGGAGCGACGTCACCCGCCAGAGCACGCGGTGCGGGTCGCGCAGGGAGGCGCGCCCGTCCGCGTACGCGAAGCCGGAGAACACGTCCTGCAGCGGGTGGAGCTGCAGCTTGATCTCGGCGTTGACTCGCCACGACCCTCCCGGGACGTGCTCGCGCCACACGCCGCCGATGCCCTCGAGGAGCGACGCGCCGGAGTGGAGCTCGAGCCAGCCCGACGGCTTGCACACCTCGCGCCCGACCATCCACGACTCGCGCCTAGAGAAGAGAGGGGGGGACATGAGGAGAGCTGGGGGAGAGGTGAGCAAGTGCGTCATCCGCGACTCGCGCCCCGTCGGGGAGTACAGGTAGAGGCCTCCCTCGTCCGACGCCTCGCTCGCGGGCCTGCCGCCGTCCGCCTGCTGCATGTGCTTGTCCTGCATGTGCTCGTAGACGGGCACGCCAGAGCACTCCAGGTCAGTGGGCATGTAGAGCCCGTGCGTGTGGGGCTGGTAGCGCGAGCCGAAGATGTACACGCAGCCGGTGGAAGCGCCGCAGTGCGTCAGCGCGCGGATGGCGTCTGAGCGGGACCACGCCGAGCCTAGCGCGGAGCGAGGAGCATCCTCAGTCGCTGCAGTACTGCGAGACGCGGCTGCCCTGCGGCCCCGCCGCGCGCCATTGAACTCTTGCCACGGCCCCGAGGAGCCCGCCTGTAGGAGCTCTGCACGCTCGGCCATGGAGCGCACCTCGACCCAGCCGTTGGAGCGGCACGGCTCCGTGCCGATCAGCCACGAGTTGCGGCGCGCCGGCGAGTAGAGCGAAGCGGGCGGGTTGCCACCCTCTGCGCGGCCGTAGCGGACGGCGCGGGTGTACGCCGGCTTGCCGTTGCAAGACCCGTCCTCGAGAAAGATGCCGTCCTGCAGCAGTCCCGGCGGTGAGCAGTCCCGGCGGGCGGGCGGTGCGACGCGAGAGGCGCCACGCGGGGAAGGGGCTTGGGCGGGCGGGCGGTGCCTGGGTCATCTCGGGTAATCTCGGGTCCTCTCGGGTCCTCTCGGGTCCTCTGCCTGGGAGGAGCCGGCGACGATCAGACAGGCCGCGCGCGACGAGGCGGCCGTCGTCCGTCGGACGACAGACGCCACCTAGGCACACCGGCCAGTGGGTGGGGGCCTCGGCGGGGGCGCAAGGGGCGGGCGAGGCTTCGTAGCGGGCGGGGGCGCAAGGGGCGGGGGCGGGCGGGCCGCCTCCGCCGGGCAGGGCGCGATGACGATGTTTGAGTTTTTGACCCAGGAGGAGGTGGGGCTCGTCTCGAACCAGGTGCTGTTGTCGAGCTCCTCCGCCGTCTCCGCCACCGAGTACCGCTCCTGCGGGCGGGCAAGCGCGTGGGGAGCGGGCTCCGAGCTGCAGGAGCCGGCGTCGGGACACATCTGCACCATCTCGGCTACTCTCGGCTACTCTTGGCTACTCTCGGCTACTCTCGGCTACTCTCGGCTACTCTCGCGCCATCCACTTGAGGCGCGGCGAGTTGTCGCACGCCACCGGGCCGATGTTCCACTGGTGCTCGAAGCCGGGCGAGTGCAGAAAGAGGGAGTCGATCGTGGACCGCTGCCGGTAGACGGGCTTGTCTTGGCAGCTGCGGCCCGTCCGCTCGTAGACGCCGTGTATGCGCGGCTGGCGGCGGGAGAGGGGGCGGGGGGGGTGGCGGGGGGTGGGGGGTGGGGGAGGAGAGGGAGCGGAAAAGCCCCGAGGGAGTGTCCGTCTCTGCGCCTGGTGTCTCTGCGCCCGGTGGAGCGAACCTGTCCCTACCCTGCCCCTTACCCTGTCCCTAGCCCGCTAGCCCCGGCCCTGCGCCTGGTAGGCGGAGCCGGTGACGTAGATGCAGTCGGCGAGACCGACGCACCGCGAGCCGATCGCTTGACTGAAGAAGCCGCTCGGCAGCGAGGTTGCGGAGCGCCACGGGTCGAGCAAGCTGCCGACGAGCTCGCGCGGCTGGAGCAGGAGGGGCGACGAGGCGACGAGGAGGCGGCAGCCTGGAGAGGGCCAGGGTCAGGGTCAGGGTCAGGGTCAGGGTCAGGGTTGTTATGCCCAGGGTAGGGGTCGCGACGGGCCGAAGCGGGCGGTGCGCGGTGTCTCACCCGTGGCGAGCAGGACGCACGTCAGAGTCGGCACGAGCAGCGAGCAAGCGGCGCGGCAGAACCTAGTGCACCGGCCGGCTGCCTCTCGCAGGAGTGTGCAGAGGGCGAGCGGCGGCGGCGCTTGGTTGCGCCTCCGCGCGGCGTCGCCCGCCGAGCGACTCCAGCTGGCGAGGGGGCTGGAGCGGCCGCGCGCGCCTGAGGACGGGCGGGCAGCAGAGGCGGGAAGGCTCCGCGGTCGTGCCGAGGCGGGCTGGGGCAGCGGCCGGAGAGGGATGAGCGCGCGCCGGCGCGCACACGGCCGGCGCCTCTCGACTCGGAGTCGGACCTGTGCGGCTTGGCGGAGCCGCTCTCGTCCTGCAGCGCGGGGAGGGGAGGGTGCGGCCCGGAGCCGCGCTGGGCCGGGCGCCTCTACCCCCGCCGCCCATCCCGCCCTCCGATCCACGCCACGCCTCGCATCTATTTGCAGGCACCACCTCGCTCTCAAGCAGCTCAAGCAGCCACTCGGCGCCGAGCGCCTGCGTTGGAGAGAGCGAGAGGATGGTTCAAACCTTCCCTGGGGAGCTCTGGCGTGCGCGGTCCGTCTCTCGCCAGCACGAGGACGGAGCCGACGAGGAGCGGGCGGTTTGCGACCTGCGCGAACGGCGGGTCGGAGGTCAGACCGCGCGGCGGCGCCGATGCCGCCGGGGATCGCGCGCCAGGTGGTAGACGCGCTGGAGATCGGACGAGAGGTCGTACACCACCACCGCGAGGTTGAGCAGCTGCAGCGACTGCAGCGACGTGTCGGCCGTCAGCGCGACCGAAGTGAGCGCCCAGTAGATTGCCGCGGCGGCGACCCCATGCCGAGCAAAGATGCAGGAGATGACGACGCCCGTCAACGCCCAGACTTGCAGGCTGGCCGCCGAGAGCAGCATCGCGGATGGCGATAAAGGGGTTTGGCGACCGGCGTAGCGTTCTGCGGGTGCCGGTCGGCGAGCTCTCTCTCTCTCTCTCTCTCTCTCTCTCACTCTCTCTCTCTCTCTCTCTCTCTCTCTCTCTCTCTCTCTCTCTCTCTCTCTCTCTCTCTCTCTCTCTCTCTCTCTCTCTCTCTCTCTCTCTCTCTCTCTCTCTCTCTCTCTCTCTCTCACTCACTCACTCACTCACTCACTCACTCGTTCACTCTCTCTCACTCTGCAGGTGCCGGCCGGCGAGCATTCTCTCTCTCTCTCACTCACTCACTCGTTCACATAAACGCACAACCCCGTTCACTCTCTCTCACTCTCTCACTCACTCTCACTCTCCGCCACATAAATGGAAAAAAGCACCCCGCCCCGCTCGCAGGGCGTGCATGCGGCCCGAGACCCTTTATTCTTTCGGCAGCCAGAGTGCGGAGAAGCAGGGAGGGTAGGAGGGTTCGGGCTCCTTGCCGTCTAGCGGGTCTGCAGTTCCCCTAGCAGTTCCCAAAACTCGCCAAAAATCGGCCCGCACCTACCTATCAGGGGCCGTCGCGGCTCGCGGGGCGGTGCGGGCTCGCCCATCCCTACCTACCTATGTGACTCTCTCCTATGTGTCAACCCGGGACGGACGGACGGGCCGCCTCGTGGGCTGAGGGAGGGTGTACAACAAACTCTGCATCATCAGCGGCGAACGAGGCACGGTCGCTCTCCGACATGAGGCGCGTTGGACTTGCGCCACGGCCCAGCGCTGCCCTGGCCTTCTGTCTGCCCGCCCAATGGGTGGCAGGTGCCTCTGCGGCATGCCTCACGGCTGCGACTGGCCGGCGCCTCGGCGCGTCAGCTCGGCTCGGCGTAGCGATAGTGGCCAGCGCAACTCGCCTGGACTCTCAACGCTCAGCCAGGTCCCAGGAGCTCCCGCACGCGCTGGCGCGAGGAATGCACGCCTCGCCTCGCGCAAATGCGACCGTCCTCGCAGCCGACAGTCCACCGCCTGCTAAATAAGCACTCTGCGACGAATGCGGCACCGGCGACGCGCTTGGCAGGCTGGTCACGACGCAGTTATATAGGGTGTTGTGTGCCGTCAGAGTGACTCTCTGTGTGTCAGGCTCAGGGATAGTCAGGGCTGTCCATCAGAGCTCCAGTAAGCTCGGAGACACCCCATTAGCGCGGCTCGACCTCTTTGAGTCACTGCCTTCCCGGCGGTTACTTTGGCTGTAGAGCCTCGACAACAAACTCTACAGCAAAATCGCGCTCTACATCGCTCTACAGGCGACTCACATCGTCCCGCGCCGGATGTAGAGCTCTACAGCGTTCGGCCGGGGCGTCCTGGGCGGGCAAACGCCCGCCCCGGCGGCCGACTCTGGGATTGTAGGTCGAGTCTTGGTGGTACGGAGACGGTCACGAGACGGGACGGACGGGACCTCCGGACTCTAGGACGACGCCACGGGACTCTAGGAGAGAGAGTGTGAAGGGAGTCTGGCGGGGCTTTGGCCCGACGTCCCCCCCCTCGACGAGTCGACGTACGGCTCTAGTCGAGCAACCGTAACTCGCTTCGTCAATCTCTTCGGACCTTCGATGTGAGTCAGGTCGGAGTCCATCGGCGGAGTCGTCGACATTGTGGTCGACGGCGTGTGCGAACCGATGGCGCAGTGGCGTGTGTTGGCGAGCGAGCCGAAGGCGCGGGAGAGAGAGAAAGTCGAGAAAAACTCTCTCGGCGGAGTGGTCGACATCGTAGTCGACGGCGTGCGAACCAATTGCGTAGCAGTCGTGTGGATCACCGGTATTACATACGCCCTGGCGAGCTGGTGCATCCACTCGGTTGCTGTGAAGAATTGAGTCCGGTCGTTGTCGCGATTGTGAAAAAAAAAATCGTCGTGTTGACGCAAAAAAAATATGTTGATGCCGTGACCTCCGGGAGGTTGAGTGGCGACCTCGGTGAGGTTTACTTAGTTCGTTCTACGGAGTGACAGCACCTCCGGGCGGTTTTAGAACTTTGATCGGTACTCAAGCCACACAGAACACCCGCTTACTATGCGTTTGCTTTTCACCCTTTGAGCGCAGGTACTCGGCGAACGAGTTATTGATGAACTCGCCGCCGTTGTCGCTGTGGAAGCGCCGTTGGATGGTCGAGACGTATGGCGACATATCTTGCTCATAGCGTGCGTAAGTATGCTCAAGGTCGCTCTTTTCTCGCATCGGGTATACCGAGATGTAGCCGCTAAAGTCGTCGACGAAGACGGCGGCGTACCGGAAGCTGTGAACAGCGCTTTCAGGGAGAGGGCCAAGGAGGTCGCTGTACGTCAGCTCTCCCACTTGGGTCGACTTCTCAAATGTTGGGGCTGTCTTTGTCTCCGGTAGTTTCTTCATGCGAGAGCCGACGCACGTTTCACAGGAGTGGCGGTGTTCGGCGATCGCTTTTGCGGGCACATGGATGTCGCAGCCGACAGCGTGCTCTGGCAGTTTAGCCATAGCTGCGAGAGGCATGTGCCCTAGGCGGCGGTGCATGAGCTCCACGTCTGGGCTCAATTCCGTCCATAAGGCAGTGGATAGGCTTTGGTCGTACCCGCTGACTGGCCTGATGGCCACCCGTGAGATGTCTTTGGCGTTTGACACCGAGACTTCTCGTCCGTCTATGATGAGCGTGTCGTTGTTGCGTGCGCTGATCGAGCTCACATCTTGAGATGGGATGATCTCGGAGCCGTTGAGACGGCGGTCGCGATTCACCGAGAAGATGTTTGCTTTGAACGTCGGGAGGAAAAATCCGTTGCGCACGACGGGGAACCAGTTGCCGTCTCGGTCTTGCACCTCGAAGGCGAAGGGTCCATAGGAGTGACACGTTTCGGATTGACCCGTGCCGGTATTCATGCGGACATTGGTCGGCACGTGGGCGGAAGGGTCGAGGATGAAGGCTTTGTCTCGGAAGACGTGGGCGCCTCCGCATGAGTCGATGTGGAGGTGCGTCGTCTGGTCGCCTTCGTCAGCGGATAGGTCGGTAAGGTGTGCTGATGGCGTTCCGCAGGTTTCACTCACCAGCACGGTGAACTGGTCAGCAGAACAGCTGATGTCGAAATTAATCTTGAAGTGTCGTGCGTAGAGGTAGTCAACGAGGGCGAGAGCGTGCTTAAACGTCCTCTCGTCGACATTATGGGCCTCGGACACGGACGGCAAGCGCGTGTACTGTTCGGGGAATTCCCGAAAGTTGATTGCCGCGTACAGTGCGTCGGCGGCGCCTGGAAAACCGTCGAGCCCGCCTCTCTTGGCGAGCGTACTGAAGGCGTCGGTGTTGTGGGTTCTGACTTGCCCCTCATCAAGAGCGCAAAGGCACGCCTCGAGCTCAGGATAGAGGTCGATGTACTCTTCTTCTGGAGGGCTTGGTGGCGCGCTTTCCGGACAGTAGACTTGCCGGTGTGGGCTCGGTGCTGTCGTGTTCGGAGCGCTCAATGAGCTGGGGCGGACCGTCGTGTCGGGCCCCGCTTACGGAGTGACAGCACCTCCGGGCGGTTTTAGAACTTTGATCGGTACTCAAGCCACACAGAACACCCGCTTACTAGCCTACTTTTCAGCGTTTCCGGGCTCGCAAAACCCGGCGGGTGCAGCGGCGCAAGACCTCTCGGAGGTCGCAGGCCGACCTCGGGGAGGTCGGGGAAAAACCCCCGTTCGGCTATCTACTCGCTCCCCCGCTACTCACAGACACTACGGCTGTCACGGGAGACTCACAGTGGCTACTGAGACTGTTCACACGTGACGTTCACACCTGGGGGACCAGGGTGTATCCGCAACTCGCGCAGCTCTACACCCTCCCTCAGCTCGTGGGCTGGCACGCCCTGTTTAGCCGCGCTTCTCGCTCGTGGCCGCGCCATGCCTGACCCTCCCCAAGCTGCTCTACCTAGACGGCAAGGTGCCCGAACCCAGATATGACATATGAGTAGGTGATAAGCTGTGGTCCGCTCCCAGTCTGGGCGTGGTCGAGACCGAGGTGCCGAACTGAGAGCCACTCCTGGAGGCTGCCTCCGGCCACCGCTCGACTACCCACGCACATGGCCGGTCCTGTGGCTTGCCTGGACTCGCTCAGAAGCCTCAATTCGCGCACACCTTTGCTCTCTGGCTCCCGCGAGTGCGTTTAGGCCACTCAAAGCAGGCGACGCCGAGCACCCGCAACGCATCTCGCTGGGGCGCCACCTATCGACCCGACTGATTGGCAGCATCAAAGCCGACCCCATGACGGTCCTTCAGCCCCATGAGACAGGCAGTTTCGCCCTGATCTCGGTCCAAGACGGCCAACGCCGTGTCCGGCACCTGCTGGCTGCTTCACGGGGATGCCCCCCCCGGACACATGCTGCAGCCCCGAGTGGATGTATTGGTCGTTTGTGGGTCCCACAAGACTACTCTAGTAGGGGCCGGGCGCTGGAGCGTCGGCGGTACACCTGTGCAGATGTTGCACGGGTGAAATGGCTCCTCGTACAGGGTAGGAGGCAGGTGGTGGGTTTGAGTGTCGTGAGTGCTTGCAGCTGCGAGTGCAGCACCGTTTGTGACTCCCATGGATACAGTTGGGTGGGCCACGGTGCTGGGGGGCGGTCCGGTGCGCCACAACAGCCTCCCCGGCTGACCCCCATCCAGTTCGGCACCTCCATCCTGACCGTGGAACCCCAACCTCAACCGGTCATATCTCGGGCGGACTGGCACCTCAGGAGCTCATCCTGGGCGGTTTGGGGGAGTCTTGGGGGTGTACTTGAAGGTGGTAAACAGAGTTTTGCACCGCAGCTTAACCGAGGGGCGTGCTGAGCACCGTGAAAACAGCGGACCACAGCTTATGGCACAGCCACGCGGCGTTCGAGTTGGCCTCTGCCTCGCCCTCCTCTGCTACCTCCCCTCCTCTGCCAGCCTCGCGCTCCCAGAGGCCTTCCGTCGGGCGCGGGCGCGGAACGCCCGGCTGCAGCGCAGCGCAAGCTCGCCGGCGCCGCGGCCGCCGCCGTCGGCTGCTCCTCTCGCGTCGGGCGAGGTGGCGCTGCCGCCGTCGCTCGAGGAGCGGCTCTCCTCCGCGCTCGGCGTCCGCAGCCTCAACCCGCTCCAGCGACTGGCGCTGCCCCACGCGCTCGGCGGCGGCGACACTCTCGTCCACGCAGAGACGGGCGCAGGCAAGACACTGTGCTTTGCGCTGCCCATCGCCGCCTCGCTCGCCGCCGCCGACGGAGCCGCCTCCTCGCCGGCAGCCTGCGACGGCTCGGTGCTCTGCTCGCGCCCTCGGAGGACGCGCCCGGCAATCCCTCGAGAGCCAACCCCGGACCCGCCCGACAGGTGCACGCGCTTGTGCTGAGCCCGACGCTCGAGCTGTGCGCGCAGACGGCGGCGGTGCTCAACGCCCTCCTCCCGGGCTGCGCCGCTGTCGTGGCGACCGACGAGGCCGCGCGGCTCCTCTCCGGAGGGGCCGCCGCCTCCGCCCTCGCCGGCGCCCGCGTGCTGGTGTCGCCTGCCTCGCTCGCCCTCGCGCTGCTCCCCGCATCTGAGGCGCCGGCCGGCGGAGGGCGGCGCGCGAGCGGCGCGGCGATGAGGGCCGACGCCGGCCGGTCGCGCGGCGCCGGCCGGAGAGGCGGTGGTGGCGGCCGGCGGCCGGCGGCCGGCGGGAGGGGAGGCGGCGGGAGGCGGTTCGAGGAGGGCGGAGAGGGCGGCGCAGTGACGGCGGTGCGAAGCCGCTCGCTGGAGCCGGGCGGGCTGCTCGGCTCGCTTCGCCTGCTCGTCCTCGACGAGGCGCGGCCGTCCCTCCCGCACACCCGTTCTGCGACACCCTCCCCTTGAGAAGAGAGGCTGGAGCGGGCCCGCCCTTGTGAGACGCCGCCTCCCTCCAGCCCTCCCCCCCCCTTCTCGGCGGCAGGCCGACGCGCTGCTCGGCACGCTCGGCAAGTACGCGACGCAGAGGCAGAAGGAGTCGCGCAGCCGCCACCCCAAGCCCGCCGCTCTCGTCGTCAAGTCGCTCTTCACCGCCGCCGCCTCCAGACCACCCTCCTCCGGCACCCTCCAGCTGCTCGGCGCCTCGGCCACCGTCGGACGTCCGCTCCGCCGCGAGCTGCAGGCCCTCTCCGGCCGCTCGCTCGCGGTGGCGCAGCTCCCCTCCTCTCCGCCTGGCGCAGACATCGGCGCGCCCTCCGCCTCGCCGGCCGGCTCCTCGCGGCAAGCGGCCTCGTCCGCGCGGGCGGTGGGGCTGCCGTCGACGCTCGAGCTCGCCGTGCTCACTTGCGAGGGGGACAACACCGCGCTCGCCCTCCAGCGCGCCCTCGGCGCGGCCGGCGAGGGCGCCGCCCTCGTCTTCGTCCCCGACGGCCGCCCGGTCGGTCCGGAGCTGCGGCTGCTCCGCCAGTGCGGGCTCCCCGAGGCGGAGTCTCTTGTCGACTACCTCGCTCGCCGAGCGGGGGGCGGAGGCGCGGAGGGCGGAGGCGCGGGGGGCGGAGGCGCGGGGGGCGGTGGCGCGCCGCTGCGGCTCGTGGCGTCGCCTCGCTCGGCGCGCGGGCTCGACCTACCCGAGGTGAGCCTAGTCGTCATCCTCGGCCTGCCCGCCTCGGCCGACACGCTGCTCCACCTGGCGGGCCGCACGGCGCGGCAGGGCGCGGCGGGGCGCGTGGTGCTCATCGCCACGCCCGACGAGGCGGCGGGGCGGCTGGGCGTGCTCGGCGCGCAGCTGGGCGTCGACCTCCGCGCGCGCTCCTCTGCGGTGCGGGAGCGCGACGAGGAGTGGGCCCGCACTTGGGCGGTGCACCAGCAGGTCGTCCAGGCGGAGAGAAAGTACAACAACTGAAGGGTACGCACTGGAGGCGGAGAATTCGATTGGAGGAGAGAGAGGGCGGGCCGCCGGGGGCGTGTGTGGCTTGGGCGGAGGGGCGGGGTGCAGCTCCTTTCAACGCACAACGGTCAGACTCACGTCCTTGTGGAGAAGAGGTATGAGCGTATGATTAGAAAGAAACCGAAAGAAATTTAGGGACGCGGCCCACGATCCACGATGCTGTGGGTCGATGGGAGCGGGTCGGCTCTCGGCACCGCGCACAGACATTGCAACATGCAACAAGGCGTTCTTGCAGAACTTGCGCTACTTGGACCGCAACTTGAAAGAAAGAAAGAAAGAAAATAGACAGCCCAAGGGAGGGATGGGAGGACGGCACGCCGCCACCACAACTATCAACTTGGTTGGTCTTGCGGAGATGGAGTCGCGTCTATTTTTTTCAAAAGCGAAAAGGGCGTAAGGTACCCCCTATTTGATAGTTTTTCGCTTCGCTGCGCGGCCTGGGGATGGGTAGGTAGGTATCTCGTTTTGGCGCGAGTCAGTGTACAGACCCCCTATCCTGGTAGGAGCCGGAACCCAGAGTTGCCCATACACACATGGTCAGCACCGACGCGCCTACCGCCCACACGCCTTGCGACACACAGCTCACGCCTCGCGTCCCGTCACGACCCCGCTTTAGTCGGCGCTCCTCAACTTCCAGTCCTTTCTCACCTGCGTCCTGCTCTTCATCTGCACGTCCACGTACCTCAAATCGCAACGGCCCTCAATGTTTAGAGAAAAGAAGCCAGGGTGCGTGTAGCGACCACCGCGCCGCCCGCCAGCGGCACGCCGCGTCACCAGCTGTCCACGCGCGCTGGCAGGCTCTTCTCACTCGTCTACAAGGGCGCTGTCATTGGTGCGCAATCGCGCCGTGCACGCAGCTGCACCCACCCTCACCCGACCCCGCCGCGTGGTGTAGGCACGAGGTTAAGTCCTTGGGTATCTGCTAGCTGTCTGCTCATGGCCGCATGGACTCTCTTCTTCTGACGCACCGCCAACCTTCGTGGGCCGCGTCTCTCTTCACTCTTGCATTTACGCATTACGGCGCGGTTCTTTTGGGTTTAGCTTTGAGAGTAAGGGCTAAGGCGCGCGGCGCGTTGATGTCGACTGTAAAATCGCCCAAAAAACGAGCCGCAGGCTGTGTTCCCGCTGCGCCCACTCGCCGAATTGCCGGTCCATACGAAACATAACTGATAACACGTACAGTAACACACGCGTCCTCACGGCCTGGGGTGCTGCGGGTCACACGCAGAGCGGGACGGGGCGGGGGGGCACAACAGCTCAAGACAGGCGGGTGTCGGGTCGTCGGGTCGGCGCGTGGCTCTCGCCCTCGGCCTCCGTCCCACGGGCCAGACACAGGGCCCCACACCCGCACAGCTCTCCCCGTCTCGCCACTCGCTCCACCGTCTAGAGGCGCCCGGGTTGCGCTCAGAGCTCGTCGTGCAAAGCGCGCTTCATCGCGGCGTTCTCGCGCCGCAGCATCTCGAGCTCGGAGGCGCCTCCCATGCCGCCGCCGCCCATCCCCATGCCGCCGGCCATGCCCGCCATCTGCTGCTGCGCCTGCGCCATCTGCTCGGGCGTCACCTCGAGGCCCATCGAGCGCGCCATCGCCGCCATGTCGGAGGGTGCCATCGAGGCGACCTTGTCCTTGACGCCTGCCATCATCTGCTGCGCCTGCGCCTTGAAGGCCGGGTCCGCCATCAGCGCCTCCACCTCCTTGCGCGTGTTTGGGTCCTTCATCATCTCCATCACTCCCTGCATCACGCTCGGGTCGCGCGCCGCCTGCTGCAGGTTGGCCATGCCCAGCTCCGCCGTGTTGAGCTCGCCCGCCTTGTGCCGGTCCGCGTTCCGCAGCTCCCACTCCGACGCATCGCCCATCGCCGCAGCGCCGCCCATCGCCGCCGCGCCGCCCGGAACCTGGCCCATCGCGGTGGCGGTCGCCATGCCGGGCACCGGGTTGCCCTGGGCGTCGAGCATCCCGCGCGCCTTGGCCTTGGCCTCGAGCTCGGCGAGCTTGGCCTTGGCGGCCTTCATGTACTGCGGGTCCTTGAGCATCTCTGCCGCCTTGGCCATCACCTCGGGGTCCTGCGGGCGGGCGGCGGGAGGTGCGGCTTACGCTCCCTGCCTCTCTCGCCGCCTGTCGCGGCGGCGGGCGCAGGAGCGGAGCGGCGCCCACCTTCATGCCCTGCATCACCTCCTGCATCTTGTCGGGGTTGCGGCTGAGCTGCTCCCAGCCGGCCATCGCGATGTCGACGTCCGAGGGCGGCGGCGTGGCGTCAGCGATGCCGGACGCCTCGCCCTGCATCTTGTTGCGGCGGCCGAACTGGGCTTCGGCCGCGAGCGGTGCGCAGATCAGGGCGACGCAGGTGAGGAGGCGGGCCATCGTTGCTTCAGGTCGAAGGCTATAGGCGCCACCAGATCGTGATCGAAGCGGAGTGAAATGGCTCGGCAAAAAATGAAGCAAGGCCGAGGGCGGAGGGTGTGTGTGTGGGGGGGGGGTATCGTCACATCGATGGCGCGGTGGCGAACGCGCCGGTGTCTTTGTCAAGCCCATCGGCCGCTCACACATTTTACCCTCTCGATCGGAGGTTCGGAGCCCACACATTTCACCCTCGATCAGGGTTCAGGGAACCTCGAGTGCGTGGCGACGTTCGCCGCTGCGGCGCGCCTCTCCTTGAGCGCCTGCGCGGCGCACTGCGCGTCGTGGATGATGTCGGCGTTGGTCAACCCAAATGCGCGGCAGGAGGGGCAGAGTTTGTTGCCGAGGACCTTGACGCACCCGACGTCGAGGCGGAGGGGTCCGCCGACATCGCCGCTCGCGTAGACGTTGGGCAGGACCGGGAGGTTGCAGACGAGGTTCTCGTTCTTCACCTTGAAGAGGATCGAGCCGTCCTTCTCGTCCGACTTCGTGCCCAGGAAGGAGTGGTATCCCTCCTGGATGGAGACCATGTTGCCGAAGTGCTTCTCCAAGAGGGGGGCGAAGTGCTCGATCTGGGCCGCGGTGTCGATGGCGCCGCGCGTGCGTATGGCGAGGAGGCCGTCTGAGTCCGTGGTCGCCTGGGTCTCGCGCGCCTCCGCCTGCTTGCCCCACACGGTGGCGTCGAGAGCGGCGAAGGTGATGGTGATGTTGTCTGGCGCTGGGAGCTGTAGGACGCCACCGCCGGTGTACTGCTCGAGGAAGGCGCGTGCCTCGCTCTCGCCGCTGAAGGCGACGCAGATGGCGCGCGACGTGCCGATGATGGGCACGCTGATCGCGCTTGCCTGCTGCGCCTCGCCGCCTGGTGTCTTCTTGATCAATTGGCGCACCTCGGTGACGAGCGCCGTCTTGTTCTGGATGTCCGGGATGTGCGAGCCGTCGCGCGCCGCGAGCGCGACGTGCAGCAGGCGCTTCGTGCCGCGGTCGGTGCCGGCGGCCGCCGCAGCGGCCATCTGTGCAGCGTCCACCATAATGGTGTCGCCTTCTTTGGCGTCGTCGTCGTTGACGCGCGCGCTCGCGAGCTCGCCGTCGAGGCGGCGCTTCACGCCGAGTCTCTGGCCATCATCGGCCTCTTGCGCGCCGTCGCGGCCGCGCGCCGCGCCCTCGGCAGCGGCAGCGTTGAGCACCGGCGGCGGCAGGCCGGCCGAAGCGAGCGCCATTCAAGTGAAGCGCCGAAAGAAAACAAGGGATTTTAAAGATATAGAGCGGTGGAAAATTCTTTGTGGCCTTCGCTGAACCTCCCACAGCTGGTGCCACGAGCAGGGGCAGTGCGTCCCACGGCGGCTGAGCTCGCGCACGCGCCGCCAGGTATGCTGAGGCAAAGAGATTCCCTCCTCGCTCCGCCGAGGCTGCTGCTGATCGTGTTCGCCAGCCTGCTCGCGACCGCCGCTGGCGCCTGGTCCGCGCACGCCGGGCAGCGGCAGCAGCCGTGGCCGCGCCAGGCGAGCCGCTCGGCGACGCCTTCGGCGCTCGCTGCGCCGCCGCACGCGTGGGGCCGCCAGCGCGGGAGCGCCGCGGCCGCTGGGAGCGCCGCCACGCCGCGGGCGCCGAGAGCCGGGCGCGTCTCCATGCAGGAGACGGACCTCTACCAGGCGCTGGGCGTGGCGCGGAATGCAAACGACGGCGACATCAAGCGCGCGTACCGCTCCGCGGCGCGCAAGTACCACCCGGACGTCAACCCGTCGGACGACGCCAAGGAGAAGTTCCAGACCATCAACGAGGCGTACCAGGTGCTCTCCAACCCCGAGATGCGGCAGCGGTACGACCAGTTCGGGATGGCGGGCATCAAGGGCGCCGCGGGCGCGCCAAACATGCAGGACTTTGACCTCGGCGACATCTTCGAGTCCTTCTTTGGCGGCTCGCCGGGCGGCGGCGGCGGCCGCGCGCGCCAGAACCGGCCGACGCAGGGCGACGACCTCCGCTTCGACCTCGAGCTCGACTTCAAGACGGCTCTCTTCGGCGGCGAGAAGAAGATCCGCATCACGCAGCTCGAGGCGTGCGCGACGTGCGCGGGCTCGGGAGTCGCGCCCGGGGCGTCGGTGCGCCGGCCCCCTCCCCGCCCGCCGCCCAGGAAGGGGCGCTCGAGCCGGGCTCCCTCGGCACGCCTCCGGGCGGCACGCCTCGGGACCCCCCCCCCCCCTACCCCTCACCCCTCTTAACCCACTCTCCCTGACCCCCCCCCCCCCCCAACGCCCACCCTCTCCGCCGCGACTCCCAGGTGACGACTTGTACAACCTGCGGCGGCCGCGGAGTGGTGATGCAGACGGCGCGCCCGCTCCGGCCGTTATCCCCGCCCCGCCCCCTGCGGCAAAGCTGACCCCTCCCCTCCCCTGCCCCACAGGTCAACACCATCCTCGGCAGGATGCAGCAGCAGTCGCGCTGCCCCACCTGCGGCGGCTCGGGCTCGGTGCCGCTCTCTCTCCCCGCCCCTCCCCCCCGCTCGCCAGCTCAAGAGCCTCCGCCTCCGCGCAGGTGGTCGAAAAGTACTGCGGCTCGTGCGACGGGCGAGGCACAAACAAGCGCTCCAAGCAGCTCACCGTCACGATCCCTCCCGGCGTCGAGAACGGCAACCGGCTGCGCGTGCGCGGCGAGGGCGACGCGGGGCCAAAGGGCGGCCCCTCCGGAGACCTGTATGTCTTCCTCTCGGTCTCGCCGAGCAACGGCTTCCGGCGCGAGGGCATGGACATCTTTTCCGAGGCGCGCCGCCCCGCCGCCGCCCCGCCGCCGCCGTTGTCTTGCCGCCGCCGGCTTTGGCTGTGCGCGGTAGAGGCTGGCCCGCCCCCCTCCCCTCGCAGGTCAGCGTCTCGTACCTCGACGCCATCCTCGGCTCGACTCTCAAGATAGACACCGTGGACGGCTCGCCCGTCGACGTGGCGCTGCCGGCGGGGACGCAGCCGGGCGCGACGCTCCGGCTCGAGGGCAAGGGCGCGCCCAAGCTCAACAACCTCAACGTGCGCGGCTCACACTTCATCAAGGTCAACGTACAGATCCCAAAGTCCCTCTCTACGAAGGAGAAGGAGCTGGTCACAAAGCTGCGCGCCGAGTCTCGGTAGGCCGCCGTCGCGGGGTAGGAACTAGGTGGGTGCCGGGGTGAGGAGAGTGGGGGCGAGAGAGAGGGCAGCGGAGGGTGCTTTCGTGCCAGACACGGGGCGAGGGGGGGTGGTGCGATCGTCACCTCTCTACGAGCCGCCGCTGGCGCGGCGTGGCGCGCGGTGTCGGCGGTGGCTTGCAGTCCTCCCTCTCCAGCACTCACTCGCTGTCGCTCCCTGTCTGGGTGCTTTTCTCTCGTTCTCGATTCTCTCGATCTCGTCTCTCCTATCTGTATTTGGCACAGAGAATTTTTTCGTCCGCAGTCCCGCTATATACCCACCAATCATCGATGATCTACAGAACACACTAATCGAGCGAGCAGAGTCTTGAGTCTTCACCTCAGCAGACCTACACCAGTCAACACCCGCGCCGCGGTGCGCGGATGACGACGACACTCGACACCAGCATTGACGCGTTGAGCAGGACACACCAGTAACGCACCGGCCAGACGGGGCAAGAGCGAGGACACATGCACAAATTCTCACTTCTTCGCCTCTGGCTCTGCCCTCTATGACATGGGGGAGTTCGGGGGGGGGGGGGGGGGGGAAGGCCCTGGCTAGCGGCTTGCCTCACCACTGCTCGGCCCCGTCCTCTATCGACTCGTCGTGTACGAGCAGCGACGCGGAGAGCGCACCGCCCGCGTGCGGCGAGAAAGGCGGCACGTGCAGCGCGCCGAGGAAGCGAGAGGCGATGAACTTGCGCGCCAGCGGCGCGAATCGGCGCGGCTCGGCCTCGGCGTCCTCGTAGTGGGCGTCGAGCGACGCGCCGTACTCTTGGAGCGCCTGGCGCGAGAGGTGGCCGAGCTCGCGGTGCGCGATGGCATGCTGCGCGCGCAGCAGCTCCAGCGGCCGCGAGAGGCGCGCCGCGCTGTAGCCCGTGGCCTGCGCCATGAAGGGCGTCCAGTACGCCACCGCCTCGCTTGCGGCGCCCGGCGAGCCGTCCGTCCAGCGGCCGGTGCGCAGGCAGGCGGCGGCGAGGCAGAGCGCCGCCGAGGCGACGAGCGAGGGGCGGAGGGGGGCGCACTCGGCGATGAGGAGCGAGAGCTCGCAGAGGTACTGGGCGAGCATCGCAACCTGGCGAGGGGAGCCGTGGGGTGGGGCGGAGAGCTGCCCCGGCGCGTCGGCGGGCACCGAGGGGGGGTGGGGGGGGGGGGGGCGTGGCGCCTGGCGCGAGAGGCCTCGGTGGACCGAGAAGAGGTCGGGCCACGAGAGGCGCGCGAGCGCGCAGAAGAGGCAGTCGACGGCGGTGGGGTGGGCAAAGTCGAAGTGGAGGGCGACGCACAGGGAGAGCTCCGCCTCGAGCAGCTGCGCCGTCGAGTGCTCGTCGCGGCAGTAGTGCGTCAGCTGCTCGACTGTGTGCGTCTCGACCTCTTGGAACTTGCAGGCGAGCAGCAACGCGGCCGCCGCGCTCACGCGCAGCCGGCGTTCGTCCAGAGCGCCGCTCGGCGCGGCGGACACCGCGCCGGCCGCGCCCTCGTCGTAGAGCTGCGCGCGCGGCGCGACGGCGAGGTAGCGGTCGAGGACGGTGACGGCGAGGTGGACGGTCCTGTCTGAGCGGCAAAACTCGCACGCGGCGCCGAGCAGCCACGCGACCGCCTCGCTGCGCGCCTCGTCGGCCGCGTCGCCGTGGCGGCGCCAAATGGCGGCGCCCTCCTCGAGCCGCAGCGCCGTCGCCTGCTCCTCCTCCCGCGCGCGCCACGCGCGCCACACGACGCCGCCGTCGCCGCTCAGCAGCGGCTGCGACGGCGTCCCGAAGAGGCCTCCGCCGCCCGAGGGGAGGGAGCGCTCGGTGGCGGCGGTGGCGGGCGCGCGCGGGCGCGAGGGCGTCTTGAGACCGGAGGGCGAGCCGGACCCGTGCAGCGGCTCCGGCGTCTCCGGCCGCGCTGGCGGCTGCGCGGTGAAGAAGGGGTGCTCGAGCGCGCCGGCGGCGGAGATCCGCTCGGTCGGGTCGAGGGCGAGCATGCGGCTGAGGAGGTCGGCGGCGTCCGGCTGGGCGAGCAGCGGGGCGAGCGCGGGGAAGCGCGCCCAGTCGCGCGGCGGCATGTTCGGGAAGAGCTCGTTGTAGTGCGGCAGCGCCTCGACGCCGCGCCACGGCGTCGCCTTTGCCGCGCCGGGCGTGCCGAGCACCTCGAAGATCTTGAAGAGCTGTCCGATGTCCGAGTCGCCGACGAAGAGCATCTGTCCCGACGCCGCCTCGGCGAAGACGCAGCCCGCCGCCCACACGTCGATGGCCGTCGTGTAGTGCGTCGAGCCGAGCAGGATCTCGGGCGCGCGGTACGGCTGCGTCACCACCGTCGGCGACGAGGCGCCGAGCACGTGCGCCGCGCCGTACAGGGCGCCGCCCCCGCCGCCGGTGGCGGTGGTGCCGCCGCCGCCGGCGGCGGAGGACGGGCCGAGCAGCCAGCGCACCGAGTTGAAGTCGGAGATGCGCACGTTCCACCGCTCCCCCGGCAGCGCGCCGCCGGCGCGCCCGTGCGGCGCGGCTGCGCCGCCCGCCTCCTCGAGCATGATGTACTTTGGCTTGAGGTTGCGGTGGGTGATGCCCTGCGCGTGGCAGTGCGCGAGCGCCTGCAGCACCTGCCGCAGCACGCAGCGCGCGTCCTCCATCGCCACCCGCCCCGCCTTGAGCAGCACCTCGAGCGGCGTGCCCACATCGCCGTAAAAAAGCTGCAGCTGGTTGCGGGGCACGTCGACGTTGACGAGGAGCAGCGGCACCACGGTCGGGTGGTGCAGCTGCTGCAGGCAGCTGATGGAGCGCAGCAGCCGGTACGAGACGCCCTCGCCCGCCTCGACGTAGTCGAGGTCGACGGAGCGGCAGAGGAGCCGGACGCGGCCGAGCTTGCGCTCGCACTTTGCCCACGAGCCGGTGTGGTCGACGCGCGGCTGGCTGAGCAGCCGGAAGTGGCCCTCGTGGCCCTCGTGGCTCAGCAGCCGGTCCGTGTCGATCGAGGAGAAGCGCGTGCGCTGCCAGAGCGCCGGGTCCTGCGCGACGCGCCGCCACCGGCTGCTCACCCCCGCGTTGCTGAGCGTGTCCTCGACGTCGAGCGAGCGGAAGACCTCGACGAGGCACTCGTCGGGGAGCGACCCGATGCCCGCCGGCTCGGCCGGACCGGGCCGCCGCGAGGAGCGCCGAGTCTTCATGCGCCGACTGCCGTGAGCTCAAGCGACCGCGCGCGATTTTTTTTGTGTGGGTATAGACGCTTGCTGGAGTGCTCTCTACTGCCGCGGCGTCCCTGTCGGTTCGGAGGCGCCCGGCGGCCGCGCGCTTGGTGCCGACGTCGACCGGCTGCTCTCGCGGCGCCGAGGCGTGCGTGCCGCTTCGGTCACGTCACGCGCGCTGCGAGGTGTCTTTTGGCATGTGAGCGCTTGGCATAGACGCCAGGAAGCTCGCCTTCCTTGGCTTGCCTGCGGCCGCGGGCGTGCGGGCGGGCACGCCAGGCTCGGCGACGCTCCGCGCGGGTCTTCGAGCTCGGGGCCCGCGACGAGCGAGCATGGCTCGTCGCTCGACGGGAGCCTGCCCAGCATGCTCTCGGCACTCTGTACAGCCTCGACAAGGTGTCTGGGAAGGCCGACAGGGCCAGGGCGGGCCGCCTCGTGCGCGATGGCGCGCTGAATAGTACCATGACTACGAGCTCTCGATCGGGTCGCCGGCAGCGGGCTTGCGCGGCGCGCCGCTCGACGGCAGGCTGCTCTCCAACCTTTCAACAGTGTCTTTTACCTCGCTCCTCTCGCTGCAACCGCCTGTGCGGGGGCCGGCGCCGGCCGCCTCGCTTCGCCAGCGCTGCCTACGCCTACGACACGCGCATCGGCTCGCCGCCCGCGTCGCCTGCGGCGGGCCAGCGTGGCGCGCCGCTCGTCGGGAGCGTGCTCAGCAGGCTGTGCAGCGCAGCCTGACTCACTCAGAGCGCCGCTGATGCGGCGTGGGGCCGCCGGCGTGGCTGCTGCCGCGCACGCTGCGCTGTGGGCCTCCAGTGGGCCTCACCATCGTGTCCTCGCCGCGTTGCCGACGCCACTTGCCGCTCTCGGCTGCCCTGCCCTTCCCTGCCATCGCGCAAACAAACATACACACACACACACACACACACACACACACACACACACACACACACACACACACACACACACACACACACACACACACATTATTAATGATCGAGTATTAATTATTAATTATGAATCGTCGGGCGGCGGCGCGGCGCGGCGGCGGGCGGCGCGAGGCGGCTGCGCGGCGAGGCAGCGGGCGACGCAGGGCGGGGCGGCGCGGCGGCGGGTGGTATAATTACTTATTAATTGATTAATAATGAATTAATAATCATTGGGCGGCGGCGCGGCGCGGCGGCGGGCGGCGCGGAGCGGGGCGGCGCGACCATCTGTACTGACGGGGCCTCTGGTCTTTGATGCGGCGCAATGGTCGCGCCGCCCTCGACTCAAGGGGCTGCCTTCCACCCGTAGTTGCTCAGGACGGGGGAGGGGGGGGGGCCTCCTGTTCCTCGCGGAACGGGAGCAGGCCCCTCCTTGCCCGGTCTGCGAGGCAGGGCGGTGGTCGTGCCATCGTCGCTTCGTACGCGCAACCACCAAGCCGCAACCGTCGCCGGCGCGCGACACGTTCCCGTAGGCCGGACTGTCCTCGTCGAGAGTGTGTGCCGCCAAGGCGGGACACACTCAGGGACGGTGCCGACGTGACGCGGCTCGAAGGGTGTGGCTCCGCAGCGCGGCTGGCACTCGTCGCAGAGGCCTCACCTTCGAAAAGTCGGGCATGGCTCCCACGCTTCATTAGGTGCAGGTGTACACCTTGTACCGACACAGAGGTAGGCGCGCAGCGCCCACACCCTCTACCTAGGTGTGTGAGTGAGTGCTATACCTTAGCGCACCTTATACCGAGGTACCCTCCACATGTCCACACCGGTACCTGGGGTACTCTCGAGACGTTCACACCGGCGGTGCGCGCGAATAAGGTGTGCACCGCCCGTCGCGCGAAACGCAACACACAGCTCTCATGGCGCCCAAGAAGCCCACCTCCACGCAGAACACGACGCTCCAGACCATGGGCATGGACGTGATCAAGCAGTACCCGGGCCCGCTGACAGTCTCGAGGGCCGTCAAGCGCTAGCCGTCAAGAGGTGGACGTCTCGGCTCCCGGGCAAGCACTTACCGCACCTCACCGGCGCGGAGCAGAACGCGTTGTACGCGGGCACGGCCGTCGAGTTCACGGTGAAGTACGGCAACGTCTCCGCCCCCTCGGCTGCACCGTCCTCCAACTCGCCGGACCCCCATCGAGCTCCGACGCTCTGCCGCTTCGGCTGCGCCATCCTCGGGCTCGGCCAGGCCGCCGACCCACCCTCCGCCGACCCGCTCCATGACGTCGACATGTCGCTGCTCCAACGCGCCAGTGTTCTCCAGAATGCTGCTATGAGCGGAGTAGCGTGTCGGGCGGGGCCGTCGGGAGGGGGCGAGCGTGTGTCCGGCGAGGCGCCCACATACCTCACCCGTACCTTTACCGAGGTAGCGCGCGGTGTCCTATACCTCCACCTTAGGTAAGTGGCCCATGTCTGTACCTTACTGTACCTCTACCTAAGTGTGCCGGCCAGCGCCCACACCGGCACCGGGGGTAGGGTCAGAGGGACTGCACCCAAGGTGTTGAGGTGAGCACCTAATGTAGTGTGGCATGGCTCCACCCGCAACTTTCTCGCTAACAGCGCGCACCGCCGAGCCTGCGGCGGGCGCGCTGCGGCCGCACGTCTAACTTCGTCATAGTGCCACGACGTGCGGCCTAGATTTAGCCCACGCGCCTCAGCTCGCAAACACTCCCCCATTGAATTGTCACTGCCCGTGAGTGCCGGAGATAGGGCTAGCAGTAGGCCGCTAGCCGGTGAAGAGAGCGTCCATAGACACCTCACTAGACCCCCCACACGGTCTCGTCCGTGCCTCGCCGGCCGGCGAGATTGCTAGAGGTGGAGCAAACTGCTCTAGCCTTGCATGTCACTTCCTGTCGTCTGTTGTTTGTTGTGCCCTTGTTTGTTCTCTTGGCACCTTGGAGTGCTGGGGGGGGCGACAGGGAGGATGTGGCCTTGAGATTTGTGTACGCCAACTCAGGGTGTGTGGCAGCCAGCTGGCTGTGTGTCTTGTGAGCCTGTTTGTGTCTGTGTGTCGCTCGTGCGTGCCGTCATCATCTGTCCAGCGTCCACCCATACCGCGTTCTGGTGTCCAGCCCGAGCCTGGCTGTTCTTCACCTTTCTACCTACCTACCTTGGTTCTGCTGTTTTAGGTATGTTGTTGTGCTGTTGTTTGTGGCACCTTGGCACCTTGGCAACTTGGGTGCGGGGGGGAGCGGGGGGGGGGGGGGACGTGGCACCGAGTGACGTAATGCCGTACGCTCCCTCGGGATGTGTGTGGCAGCTGGCACGCTGGCAGCCCAGCTGGCGGAGTGTTTCTGACTTTTTGTGTCTGTGAGTCGCTCGAGCGTGCCGTCATCTCGCGGGCGAGCATTCTTGAGCTCGTGTTTCTTGTGGTGCGCGCGATCGGCCCGGGCGACTGCCACCTGCGACGACATCCAGGCACGATGATCAACCTCCTCGCCAACCCCGGGTTCGAGGACGGCGTCGGCGGCGGCTGGGCGGCTGGCTGCGCGGCGGCCGGCTGCATCCGGCCGGCGCCGAGCACCGTGGCGCGCAGCGGCAGGGCGTCGGCGCTGCTGCGTGCATCGCCCAACCGCTGGGAGCTGTCCTGGCTCCGGCAGCGCGTGCCGCTCGCCCAGCCGTGCAGGCTTCGCTTCAGCGCCTTCGTGCGCGCCGCCGACGGCACCGACGGCCTCCCGGCGGCCGAGCTGCAGCTCGCCGTACGCTCCGCCGCCGCCGACGCGCCGTTGTGCCGCCTCGAGCGGCGGTGGCCCGCACGCGCGTGGGAGCAGCTCGTTCTCGACTGCCCGCTGCCGAGCGCCGCCACCGATGCGGAGGCGTCGATCGAGCTGGTCTCGGTGCGGTCCGACGCGGCGGCGCTCGTGGACGAGGCGCGGCTGTGGTGCGCTAGCGAGGGCGAGGAGGAGGCGGGCGGGAAAGACGGTGGCGCGGGCGCGGCCTCGTCCGCAGCGGCCGTGCCGAGGCTGCTGCACTTCATCTTTGGCCTCTCCGCCGACTTTGGCGGCAAGCCCTTTGGGCTCGTCCACCACCTCGTCATCGCCGCCGCGCAGCACGCCGCGGCGCCCGTCGCAACCTACTTTTACTACGCGCATGAGCCGAGCGGCGAGTGGTGGGAGGCGGCCAAGCCCTCCCTCGCGCTGCGCAAGGTCGTGGCGCCGACGAGCGTCTTTGGGCGCCCCGTCCGCAAGTTTGCGCACCAGGCCGACGTCCTCCGCCTCGAGGCGTCCTCTCGCCGCCCCGCCTCGCCGCCCCGCGCGTCCTCCCTCCGCCGGCCCTCTCCCTCCGCCGGCCCTCTCCCTGCCCCGAGCCGTCTCTCCGAGGCGTGCGCCAGGTGCTGCTCTCCTTCGGCGGCATCTACCTCGACCTCGACGTCCTCCTCCTGCGGCCGCTCGCGCCGCTCCTCTCTGCGGCGGCGCCGGGCCAGGCCACCACACCCACCCGTCCACCACCACCGTCCACCACCCGTCCACCACCACCGTCCACCACCCGTCCACCACCCGTCCACCACCACCGTCCACCACCCGTCCACCACCCGTCCCACCACCCGTCCACCACCCGTCCACCACCCGTCCCACCACCCGTCCACCACCCGTCCACCACCCGTCTACCACCCGTCCCACCACCCGTCCACCACCCGTCCACCACCCGTCCACCACCCGTCCGCGACCCGCCCCGCAGGCCACGCTCGCGCACGAGGGGGTCGGCGGCTCCATCGGCGTCGGCAACGCCCTCATGCTCACGCCGCGCAACCACTCCTTCTTCCGCGAGTGGTACGAGGCGTACCGCGCCTTTTCGGACGCGGTCTGGAACGGCTTCTCCGTCCGGCTGCCGTCGCGGCTCGCGGCGGCGGCGCCCTCCTCAGTGCGGCTGCTACATCCCTGCAGGAGCCTTCCACGAGCCTTCTCGGAACCTTCCTATAGGCGCCCTCCTCGGTGCGGGTGCTCGCGTACGGCGCCTTTTACTGGCCGCCGTGGAACCCGTGGGGGGTGGCTCAGCTCTACCGGAGCGAGCGGTGCTTGCTGCGCGGAGGGTGCGCCGAGGGAGGAGCAGCCCCGCACCCTGACGCCTCACCCTGCCCCCTCACCCTGCCCCCTCACCAACCATGACCAGAACCACGCTCCCTACCTCCTGGCCCTCCCCCCCTGGCGCCAGGTACGCCGTACACTTGTGGGAGACCAAGGTGTGGCGTTCGCTCCTCTCCTCGCTCTCGCCCGCCAAGCTCGAGGCGCACGGCTCGTGCTTCGCAAAGGCGGCGCTCGCCGAACCCGAACCCAACCCTGACCCAGACCCAGTCCCTTACCCGAGGCGCTCGCCGCGCTCCGCTCCCCGAGACAGGTACAGGTACAGGCATCAGGTCCAGGTCAGGTCTCTGACCCGACCCTGGCCCGTCCCACAGGCGGCGCTCGCCGTGCTGCGCGGGACCTTCAACTTCACTCCGGCGACGCTCCGCCCCGGCGAGCGAGCAGAGGAGTCGCTCACGGCGCGCGCCCCGCCCCCCTCCGGCCCTGCCCCACCCGGCCTTTGCCCAATCAGCTCTCTCGCCCACCCACCCCCCCTCTCCCCCGCCTTCTCGACGCCCGCACTCCCCCCTCCCGCCCCGCGCAGGTGTCGCTGTCCCGACCGCTCGCCGAGCTGCTGCTCACTCCGGCCGACGGCGCCGTGGCGTCGGCTGCGGGCGGCGGGCAGCCTTGCGGCGACGACGCGGGCGAGGCGTGCGCGGGGTGGGCAGGCGCTGGCGAATGCAGCCGCAACCCGGGCTTCATGGAGCGCTCTTGCCGCCGCTCGTGCGGTCTGTGCGGTGGCGGGTCCGCCGCCGGCGGAAATACAACGGTGAACTCATGGTGAAACTCAAGAGTGTGCTCAGCGAGGTGGCCGCGAGCCGTGGAGCAACCCTAATTATGTTGCCTAAACGGAAATCTCCCGTTGAATCTCCCCGCCGGATGGCTCGCGGCGGAGAAATCATTATTGAAATTGCCTAAAAATCGGTTAATCGCTTCCAGCGAGTTCGAGCGGTTCAGCGTTCACGCGAGGCTTTCTCTCCACTCTCGACCATCCCGCACATGGACTTGGACATGCAGCACCGAGAAAGGAGCGTGAAGAGGCGGTCTCCGTGAGTCTCCTGTGCGCTGCGGGAAACTAGTCGCCTTTGACGAGTGGGTCAGTTAGGGCCCCTGCGGCCTGCCCCTCCCCCCAAAGCCCAATCGTTATCGACTAGTTTCACTCGGATCCTGGCACTCCCAAGTGTCCCATAGATTGCACCTTCGGTGACGGTGCATTGGCGCGTCTCTCTAAAACGGAGAGACGAGAGTTACGGATCGCGCGCCTCCACTAATAGGAAGGGTTTCGCAGTGGTCCCTGACATCCCAACGCGCAGTGGAGGAGAAGCGAGGGCAGGTGGCCCGGAGAGCCTGAAATTCAATTGCGTGATTCTTTCCCAGAAAGAAAGAAAGAAAACAGACAACCCAAGGGAGGGATGGGAGGACGGCACGCCGCCGCCACACAGGGATTTTAAGGAGAGGAGTGTGGTTGGTGCTAGCCGTCGCCCACCCTAAGTCCCTAACCCTTGGTCGTCTGCCTCTTTCTATCTCCCTTCGCAGTCCCTCGCCGATTCTCGCTGCAACCTTCATGCCACCTCGCGGTCGTCCCACTCTCGTCGTTCTCCCTCCTGCCGCTTCCTCCTCTGTCGCGTCGCTCTCGTCTGCCTCGTCGCTGCGACGCCGCCGCGCGCCGCCTGCCGATCCCTTGCTCTCGCGGCTTCTCCCGCCTTTCGGCGCAACTCTGCCCTCCTCGTGGCATATTTTGGCCCCTCGAGTTTATCGAGCTCTCCTCGCGCAAGGACGACTCTTCTGACGCCCACTGCGATCATTTGCCGCCAAGTCATATCGTTGCTCACAGGTCCACTCTCTCTTCGAACACTTGTACCTCCACCGATGATGTTGGCGCTGGGGTCCCCTTCGGGTGCATCGTTACAGCTGACGAGACGGGATTACCACTGGTGTGTCGACGCCTCCTCGGAGTCTTCTTCCCCAGCTTCCCCCCGTTCGGCTCTACGTTCATTACGTTCATCGTGGCTCACCTTCCATGCCGTGAACACAGGCGCCCTATCCATCCTATGTTCTTCTCTCGCTCCTCTGCCCTGGCCTTGGTCTTGTCGTTGTTTCGCACCCACATGTCTGTATGGCGATCGAGGCTGCCTTCCCCACTACCTGTAGTTCACTCGTCACCTCTCCAGCGAGCTGCCCTCTCTTTCTTTCGGGTATGGAGTCCGTGATTCTTTCCGAAAGAAAGAAAACAGACAGCCCAAGGGGGGGAAGGAATTTGCGGAATTCTTTTCTTCGCTGACTGTCAGCGTGCTGTCGCCTCAGACGCCGCCCTTTTCCTAGTTACCCCTACCGCCTCCAAGAGGTTCGCAGCAGCTTCAGCAGAGCAGCATGGGCGGCCTCCTCTCGAGTCTCCCGCCTCTCGAGGCATCGATGACTTCTCCCTTCTCGGTCCTCGTGTGCACGCTGTGCTGGGAGCTGCTCTACCAGACGCTCGGCCTCTTCTTCCAGCTCGCGGCGCCTAGGCTCGTGCTGCGCTCGCACTCAAAGGGCTACAGCAGCATGGCCAACCACGGGCACTCGTACGCCTGCGCCCTCATCCACGCGGTGGTCGTGACCGCGCGGGGGCTTCAGCACCTCGCCGGCCTCGTGGGCGCGCCGGCGGAGGTGCAGATGATGTCGCCGATGGGGCCGGGCGAGCCGGGGTACGAGCTGGCGCACCCGACGCAGCTGACCAACCTGCTCTTCTTCTCGTGGCTCTGCTACGACATCTGCCACATCATCAGCTGGTACCCGCAGCTCGGCGGCGCAGACACAGTCGCGCACCACGTCGGGTTCGCGATCGTCTCCGCCATCCACGGCCTGACGGGCTGCCTGCCGCTGCCCTTCGCCTGGCTCATCACGACCGAGCTTTCCTCGCCCTTCCTCAACATCCGCTGGTTCCTCATCAACAGCGGCCGCGGCGACACGGGCATGATGCACGCCACCAACGTCGCCTTTGCCCTCTCCTTCTTCCTCTCGCGCGTGCTGCTCTACGGCGTCGGCGTCGTGCACCTCGCGCTGCACACGCCCCACCTCTTCTCCGCCGCGTTGCGGCCGCGGCTGTCGCCCTACCTCGCCGCGATCGTCTGCGCGCAGATCCTCTTTGGCTACGGCCTCAACCTCACCTGGGCGAGCAAGATTTACAAAATGGCGACGGCGACGAGGCAGGGCGGCGCCGGTGACGCGCGCCCCGCCCCGCCGCGGCCCCGCCCCCGCCGCGGCCCCGCCTGCCCTCGTGAGGAGCGGCGCCCCTCCCCTCAGGCCGGCCCGACGAGCGGGAGCCGCTCAACGCGGCCGACGGGGCGCCTGTCAAGACGCCGATCAAGGCCAACCTCTCCCCGAACCAGCCCGCGATGCGGATGGCGGCGTCCGTGCGAGGATAGTCAGTTCTGCGGCGATGAAACCAGTCGACGCGACGGGGATCGCCGCCGCAGCAGCGCGGCGGGCGGCGTGCACACTAAACTAAGCTCTTCCGTCTTCGCCATGCGGCCAAGCGTGTCGCGGCCCCGTGCGCGTGGCGTGAGCGAGGCGGCAAGGGCGGAGACAAGCGGGCACTGACACTTGTGTGGGCGTGGGCGTTGGGGGTTTGACACTTATATACTAGACTAGAGAAGAGGAAAAAACGAGAACCTGCAACAGGCCGACGACTCACGTCTCACCGGTCTCTACGGCTTTACACATAGAGTACGCGGTGAGCCATACGGACCTTGCAGTAAACCTTTTCCTTCTAAGCAGGACTACACAATGACCCTATAGTGTGGGGTGTTCCTGGCGAGTTGTGATGAGTAGGATTAGATTAGCCAATGAGGAAGGCTGATGCGGGGCCACCATTTAGTCTCCCATGCACGCGCACCTCTGTCCAGTTGCCATTTGTCATATGCACGATCTGCGAGAGTCCGTCGCTTGCCAACAGCTCTTGGTGTAGTCGCTCGATCTCAGCCCTGGCTGCTTCCGGCGTGCTCGGGAGGATGCCTGCCATGTCCAATGTCCTTGAGATCGCTTAGCATTTCTAAGTCTTAAGCGCCAGTCTGACGAGCTGGGCTTGTGGTGCTCAGCTAGGTCATGCACACACCCTCTGGGTGCTGAGCTGAGTGGAGCGAGTGGAGGCGAGAGTGTAGCGGAGGAGCCGAGCGGAGCCGAGCGGAGCCGAGCGGAGCCGAGCGGAGCCGAGCGGAGCCGAGCGGAGCCGAGCGGAGCCGATGGCGTGCCGATAGGTATCACCAGCCAACACAAAACAGGGGGACCACTGGCCTTGATTTTAGCATTAGCTGAATCCACCGTTTTCGTGAAATAAGTAAGTACTGCTATACACACACACACACACACACACACACACACACACACACACACACACACACACACAGTCACACAGTCACACAGTCACACAGTCACACACACACACACACACACACACACACACACACACACACACACACACACACACACACACACACACACACACACACACACACACACACACACACACACACACACACACACCTCCACCCACGCGCACTAGCTGGGCCTTGCACTTTGAATGCCGTCGGGCTCCTGCCGTCTAGACGTGGAGACGCGAGGGTCGCCCCCCCAGATAATAGTCAAAGTCGACGAGTGCGCCTCGGCCTCGGTATCTCGGTGGCAGAGGCGATCTAAGAGGCGAACCAGAGCACGGCTGGGCGTGTGAGCAGCCGTGTTGCACTGTGCGGCGACTATTTGTCATCAGGAGCGCGCCGCCGCCCCTACACGGCCGCCGCCGCCCTCCCGAGGACAGATAATAGTCAAAGTCGACGAGTGCGCCCCGGCCTCGGTATCTCGGTGCTTTTTTAGCGAGCCCAAGGAAGTTGTCGACGTTCGTCCCGCCGAGAGTGAGCGGCCTTTCGGCTTCTTCCACTCGGTCAGAATCTCCGGGCAGCCGATGTAAGCTGGGAGGACGGCACGCCGCCACCACACAGGGATTTTAAGGACGAAGGAGAGGAATGTCAAGTGCTCTGATTGATTGATGGGAAGGCGAAACACAGTCCGACCAACGACTGGGACACCAACGCGGTATGGATGCTCTGGCCCTTGACGCGCAAACACGGTTTTCTTGCGCAGTTACTTTCGCCTGTCGCTCTCGGCGGCGCTTCCCGCACGATCCTCATGAGATCGAGGCGCAAGAATCAGCCCGGGGCGCGTCTCGTGCCGCCGCCGCTTCGCTCGCTGCGCTCCATCCGCAGCGTCTCTATTCGCGGCGTGCCCACCGCCGCACCGCCGCTGCCCAGTCTGCGGCTGCTGCTTCTCCCACCAGCGCCGCCGGCACGTGCAACGCTCGCGCTGCGTGTGACGGGAGCCGGGCGCGTCGAGTCGCGGGTCTCCACCGCTTCGCTCGTGCCGCGCTGCGACGTGCCGCTCCACGTGACGACCGTCGAGCGGTCGACGCTCAACCCGACGTGGGAGATCGACACAGACCGGCTGCCACCGTCCGTCCTGGCGCTGCGTGCGGTGCGGCTCGTGCTTGAGGCGGTCGGGCTCGATGGCGTGCCCTGTGCGACGCTGATGTCGATGGAGCTGAGCCTCGCCGCGCTTGTGCACGTGACGGCAGACGCCGACGCGGCAGCCGGCGGCGGCAACGGCAGCAGAAGCGGAGGCGGCAACAGCACCTCGGCGGCGGCACTCAGTTCGCTCGCCCTGCTTCCGCCGTGCACGGTTCGGGCCTTTCGACGCCCGTGCCAAGCACCTCCGTCCCTTGAGCCAGCGTCACTTGTGCCGACAGGTGGTCGTCGAGCTCGAGTCGGGCTGCGGCCTGCGCCGCCTCTTCACCACCGCCGACGCCGTCAAACCAATGCTGTCGGCGGGCATGCTGGAGCCTGTGCTCCCTCACGCGTGGCCGGCGGGGGACTCTGCCCAAGAGAGCCCGGCTGGCGCGGCGAGCGACCCCGCTGCCCCGGGCGGCGGTGTCGATCAGGCCTGGCTCGAGCGGCTCGAGCGGTGGGCGGCGGCCGCGCTTCCCGCGGCGGCGGCGGCGGCGGAGGCGGAGGCGGACAACGCCCTGGCGGCCGAGCGGCTGCGTGATGCGCTGCAGGGCCGCGCTCAGCGCGGTGCGAGGGGGGCCGAGGCTCGGCGGCGCCAGGCGGCGCTCGCCGCGCTCCGCGACGAGGTGGGGCGCGAGGAGCGGGAGTGCGAGCGGCAGCGCGCTGCTGTCGCGGCGGCGGCGGCGGAGGTGGAGGCGGGCGCAGCCGAACTGGTCGGGCTGGCCGCGCGTGCAGCTGCGTCTGACGCGGCGTTGGCGGTTGGCCCGTCCAGCTCCGCCGCTCCGCTCTGCGCCCGCCGCGCCGCGATGCTGCGCGAGGTGCTGCTGTCGCTCGGCAAGCTGCTCCCCGTCTTCCCGTCCGGCGCGCCCGCCGCGAGAGCAGGGCCTGCCGCCGCCCGGCTGCCCGTGCCGCTGCCGACCTCCCCTTCCCTTTGCGGGCTGCGCCTCGGCGGCGGCGGCGGCGGAGGCAGGCCGCCGCCCGACGACGAGGAGGCGAGCGCGGCGTTGGGGTTGGCGGCGCTGCTGGTCCGCAGCATGGCGTCGATCGGCGAGGTCCGCCTCTCCTGCACGCTGCACTTGCGCAGCTCGCGCTCCGCCGTGGGCGTGCAGCCGCCCGATGCCGACGCCTCTCCTGGCCGCGGGGCGCCGAAGCTGCTGCCTCTCTTCGGCCGCGGCGCCGACGCAGCCGCGGGCGCAAAGCTGCTGCTCACCGCGGCGGAGCAGCTGTTGCCGCAGCTCGAGGCGCAGCTGGACCCGGCGCCGCCCACCGCAGAGAGCGGCACGCCGACATCCCGCGCAGGTGTGCCGGTCGCCGCCGCGCCGCGCAGCTCCCTTTCGGCCGGCGGCATGCTGCTAGATTTGCTCGCCGCCTTTTTCGCCCGCGTCGCCAGTTCAGAGGGAAAGGCCGCGACGCCTCCAAAGACGCCGACATCCACCGCCCCTGAGGCAGGCTCGCCAGCGCCGTCGTCTAAGGCAACCATAACCACACATCCGCTGCCACTGGCTCCGCCGCCGCCGCCGCCGAACCCGCCGAACCCGCCGAACCCGCCGAACCCGCCGAACCCGCCGCCGCCGCCGAACCCGCAGCTGCCACAGGTGGAGCCGCCGCCACCACACCCCGCTGCAAACGGCAGTCCTCCAACCGCAGCCTCCTATATCTCTGATCATTCGACGAGTTCTGTGCCAGTCTTTCATGTGGATTAATAGCGACATCGTTTTCACGTGGGCTCGGTATATCATTTAAAAGCTTTCCCGCGCACATGTGACGCTGACGGCGGTCGGGCGGTGTCCGGTGAGAGTCGCTCCTCGACGAACCTGCAGGCTCGCTCGCGGCTCGCGCGCACGAGCACCCTGTGCCGCTGTCCCTTCAGAGAAAAAAACACCATCATTACACCGCTTGATCCGTGTAATCAACGCTTGTATTGTGAATACTATATACCCCCCCTTTTTCTTGATGCGGTGACGGCTTTAAGTCAGTGTTACACACCTCCAAGCATGGAGGACGGAGGAACACGTTCACTATTCCTTGAGTAGTACTGTCACCGAGAAAAAGACGCCCAGCCAATTCTCGGTCAGCCGTTCCAGGATGCAGGAAAAAATAGTTTCGGTGGTCTGAGGCGGCCCAGCGGACCCCAGCGGACCCGTTGGCACGGCCAGCGCGCGTGGGGCACCGGGGCGACCCCCCCGTCTCACTAGTGTCCTTCCTTTGGGTGTGAAAACGCGACCTCGCCGTCAGACGAGCAGCGCACCGTTAGACGGAGGCGCGCGAGCGCTCGGAGGCCGCCCGACACGACTCACACATGCCTGCGTTGGAGTATTTTTCCGGTCCGATTTTCGGGTGCTCTGTTCACGGCACGGAAAAAACAAGCAGGTGAGAGGCTCGTCCTCCGACTCTCACGCCTGCAAGCCGACTGGGGCACCGGAAAATTATTCCGAGCCGGCGGTCCTCGCGTCCGACTGTGTGAGTGACTCGTGAGCCACCCCGACACCGCTCGGACCGCCTCTCCGCGTCGGCGTCCATGCCGCCGGAGCAGTCGAAACGTGGGCGTCTGAGCGTCGCCTGTGTCATCTGCCGAGCTTCCAGGCGGGCCTGCGACGGCAAGTTTGCCGACTGCGCCAAGTACGTGCCGCTACCCGCGACCGCCTCCGACGCTACCGGCCCGTCTCAGCCCGCCTCGCCACCTTCGAGCCGGCCTGTTCGCTCCAAGACGAGCCCGGGCGGCTCGCAGCACCGCGGAGCTCCGGTTTCCCTCGCCGCCGAGCCGGCTTACGCGCCCGTGGAGGAGATGCGCGACAGGACCGACCAACGCTACGACCTCAAGCGGCGGCGGACGTCGGAAGAGGCGGTGGGAGAGCAGCGGCCTCCGCGGACTGGGCGGCCGATGCGGTCATCGAGGCGGATGGCAGGACGAGGAGCGGGAAGCTCGGCTTCGAGCAGGCGGACGGCCGCCTGATGGAGCTGCTCGTCCTCGCCTCCGCCTCCGCGTCGCCGGACGCGCCGCTGTCGCTGCAGCTGGAGAGGTGGCTGGCAGTCTGGGCCAAGCCGCCGTTGCGTGTGCGCTAGGAGCGGCACTGAAGCCGTACTGACACACAGTTCTCCTGCGTTTGCTCGCGCAGGTGGTGGCGAAGTTGCTGCAGCGGCCGGAGCTACTCACCCCTCCTCACCCCGGCCAGGACGACAAGACGGCCGACGGCGAGATACGTGGTTCGTCACACGGCGCGCGGCCGGGAGGCGAAGAACCCACACTCGAGAAGTACGAAGAACGTGCGGCCCGTTGGCCGTTGACGCTCGGTGCCAGTCGAGTGGGTCAAAACTTGCACGAGCTCAACGGCGAGTTTGCCATCTTCAAGGCTTTGCCGAGTGAGCAAGACCGCGTCGCCGCGACGCGCCTGCCTCCCCGTGCCAGAGCTCAAGTGGGAGAAGGAGGAGGGTGGCAGCCTCTCTTCCACCTCGCGTGCGGGCAGGTTTGAGGACGTCTGCAAGTAGATAGCATAGGCTCAGGCGCGCACATTACGTAGCGGGTACACCGCGCGCGCGTGATGGTATGTGTGCCCTGTGTCTCTTGTTTGTCTGGTCTGTGCCTGTCTGAGTGAGGTGGTCTCTCAGTGGCCTTTACCTAGAACAAGAAACCTACACAAACTAGGCGGATTGCATCACGTGGATCGATATAAGATTCATTATTTGGACGCATCCCAGAAGTGACGCGAAGGCCCACACGAATGCAGGCCAGAGTCTTACCTCTCCTGCAAGAACGCAGCGGTCTTGGAGCTTCCCCGTCACGTTCCTGCCGCATCTTATCCGTGGCGACGCGCTGTGCCATCGAGCCGTACTCGGCCGCGACGCGCGTCGAGGCACGCTGGACCGACCAAGCAGCGACGCCAAAGCGTCGACCGATAGAGCGCCACGCCCAGCAGTATGGGCGTCGACCGCTCTCTCGAGCGGCCGCGTGGTGGTGCGTGGCGCGGACGTCACGGGCGGCAAGCGTGGAGCCGCTGGAAGAGCCGGTGCGAGCCGTGGACGGCAGACGCTCCCCACGTCGCCGAGAGAGGCTGCGGGAGAGGGTTCAGGAGGCCACCGGAGGCGCCGGGAGGCTCGGGAGCCGCTAAAAAGTGGCCCGGGCACCTCGCGCCAACCGTCTGGTGGGGCCAGGTGGGCTCAGGAATTAATCCAGGATTTTAAGGTGATCCACTACACCTGACCGAGAATTGGCTGGGCCGCCTCTGGGGGCCTTGTTGCTTTGACATGAGAGATCGAGACTTGCGAGTGTGGGGAGTCTCGTGGAGTGTTGTGGGGAGTCCAGACCGCACAGAGACCTCCGAGAGTCGAGAGAGCAGAGTCCAGCTTGAGTTCCTCCAAGGCGGTACCCGGCACGTCGCGGCCACAGCGCGCGGAGCAGACAGCAGCCCCGCCCTTTCAGCAGAGAAAGAGCACGAGGCGGTATCGCTCTCCGGCCGACGAGCTCACTCGAGCGACTCCACCAGCCTCCGCGCCTCTGCCAGCAGCGCGCTGTCGTCAGCAAAGAGGCGGAGTGCAACCTTGTCCAGGTCGTAGGGCGGTTCGAAGCCGAGGCTGACGAGCCGGCGGGTGTCGGCCTTGCTGGGCGGCAGCCGCGTCGCGAGCCGCGCAAAGAGCGCGATGCCGCGATCCGGCGGGGGGGGACGGCTCAGCCGGCGCCACCCCGCGCCCTCTTCGGTGGTGTGCAGCGTGTCGAGCCACGTCAGCTCGCGCGGGTTGATGGCGTTGAACGAAGGAGAGCGTCCAGGCGGCAGCCAGGAGACCTGGAAGAGGACCCACGCCTCGCCGCGCTCGTCCACCTCGCAGCCCGCCGGTGCGTCCTCTCCATTCACCAGCACCTCGATGAACGAGTCCAGCGGTGGCCGCACCCGCCGCGGAGCGCCCGGCTGCGGAGGGGCGGCCGCAGCGCTTGCCGTCTCGGCCGCCCCGCCAGCTCTCGCCTCGTCGCCGCCCGCCTCCTCGTCCGACTCGTCGCCCGAGCCGCCGTCCGACTCTCCGTGAGAGACGGCGACGCGAGGCCGCTTCGAGTGCGGGCGAGAGGACGACCCCGACGGCGTGTAGGAGGGCTCCTCGTACTCGCCGTCGCCGCCAAAGCTCTTGCGTGGCCGCTTGGCGCCGGCGCCGCCGCCCATGGACTTGCGCCCGTCGGGCTTGCTGCTCGCCAGCTGCTCATTCACTGGCTGCGTGAGCGTCAAGTAGCCCTCGTCGGCGAGAATCACCTGACCACGCGCGCGCCGGGTCATCAGCACGGCCGGTGTGCGCAATGGAGGGAGAGCGCGTGCGGCACTCACGTCATAGGCGCGAAGCAGCGCGTGCAGCGATGCGTGGAGCTCGGCCTCGGGCGGCAGCTCTCCGGCGCCGAGCCGCAGGCTGACGATACTCCCCTTGGCGTAGTCGGCGGCGAGGCCTGTCTTTCCCGCGCGCAGGTCAATCTCGCCGCTCAAGTCGAAGCCGCCGTCGGCCAGCAGCTCGAGCTCGGCGCAGCGCCGACGCACGTACCGGCCCACCTCGGCCAGGTGCGCGCCAGCGGCGAGCTGGCCAAGGGCCGCCTTGAGCTTCGACGTGCCCTGGCCGAGGCACAAGTGCGCGGCCGACATGTCCGCCGCGAAGAGGAGCTGCAAGTAGAGCCCGTGCTGCGTCGACTGCTGCGGCGCCGCGACGGCAATCCAGGGGACGCGCGCCCACCCGCCGCATCCGACAGAGGCGCGCACGGCGTACGCCTCCCCGATCGAGGTCTGCAGCTCGAGGACGATGCCGTCCATGAGCTGGCACCACCTGTGGTTCTTGCTGAACTTGACGCCGTCGCCGCGGTAGTCGTACTCTGCCATGAGCCGGTCCTGCGGCGGGGAGGGACGGGGGTGGGCGAGGAGCGAGCGCCGAGAGCAGCGCGCGGGTGGGGTGGCTCCCTCACCATGCCGTCGCGCAGCTTGGTCGCGACCACCGTCGGCGCGTCCGGGAAGCGGAACGAGAGGCGAGGCACGAACTGCCCGTCCTCGCTCTGGGCGACGCGCAGGTCAACGTACACTGCCCGCCGCTCGGCCGCCGCCTTGACGCCCCGCATGTGCTTGAGAGCTGCCTCGCGCGTCCGCTCCGCCTCGCGCGCCTCCTTCTCCTGCTGCCTCTTCACCCGTGCCTCCTCCTTCTCGGCCTCAATCCGCCGCGCGCGCTCCTCGGCTGCCGCTCGCTTCGCTGCGGCGGCCGCGGCTTTCTCCACCTGCTCCGCAGCGCGCGCCGCCTCGCGCCGCACCGCCTCCTCGGCGCGCACGTGGCGGACAGCGGCGCGCTGGCAAAGCTCGGACAGCACCGTTGTCACCACCGAGCGCACCCGCGCCGCCTCGCGCGCCTCGCGCTCGGCCGCGCGCCGCCGCGCCTCCTCCTCCCTCGCAGCCGCCTTCTCGGCTCGCTCGGCCGCCTTCTCAGCCGCTCGCGCCTCGCGCTCCGCCCTCCGACCTGCCGCTCCGGCCGAGTCTCGCCGACCGCCGCCGCCTCCGCCGCCGCCTCCGCCACCGCCGCCGCCGCTCATGCCGACCTTGGCTGGCGCTGGCCGCTCGCAGCCGGCGGGGTACAGGCTCAGCACGAACCTCTCCGCCGCGGTGGCGGCGCCGGCGCGCTGGAGCGCGCACGGCGCATCCTCACCGCCCTCCCCTGCGCCGTGCGGGCTGGCGTTTTCGCGCTGCGACGGGCTGTCGCCCTCTGCAGTGGCTGCCGCCGCGAGGACCGGCAGCGCGGCCAGAAGATGGCGGAGGCGGTTGCGCAGCTGGCGCGGCTCGACGGCTCCGGCCGAGGAGCTGTCGTGCGCCGCCTCTGGGCCGCCGCTTGAAGTGGCGCCCAAGGAGCCCGCCTCGCCTCCCGCCTCGCGTCCGCCTTCGCTGAGCAGCGTCAGGCCGTGGAGCGACCGCAACGAGCCGTCGGCGAGCATGGCTCCCCACGATCCGATGCCATGCGCATGCACACCCAGCAAGAGGTCCGTATCCTCCGCCTCGCCCCAGATGCGCGCCGCCGCCGCGCCGTCGGCGGCCTCGTCGGCCAGTGTCGGCGCGGCGGCGTCCGCGCCATCGGCAGCCTCGTCGGCCACGTCGGCACCAGCCGCGCCAGGCACCACCGGACCGAGGATCGCTGGCTTCTGGAGCCGCGCCGGGAGCACGGGCGCGTGGAAGGCGCCCACCTCTACTCCACCACCTTCGGCTGCCGGCACTCCCCCCACCCCGGCCGCCTCGATCGCGGTGCGCAGCCGGCGCAGGTCGAGCAGGGCGGCGAGCAGGTTCGCTGCCCGCGAGGCGATGCGGGTGGAGAACCAGCCCTCGAGAGAGGTGGGGACGCGCATTGCAGGCTCGGGGGGGGGCGCGGGCGTGGCACCCGCTGCAGGCGGCGCTCCGCGCTGCAGAAAGTGCCACAGCCGGTGCCGCGAGGCCTCCCACTCGGCGGCGGCGCCCTCGGCGTCGAAGGCGCCGTCCTGCTCCGCCTGTGGGCAAGGACAGGGGGTGGCGGGGGGGCGACGTCAGCTGGAGCTTGGCGCGGCGACGGGGCGCTCGTCCACGCCTGCTCGCGCACGCACGCCAACGCTACCATCACGGCCACGTCAACAACGGCGGCCACCTCTGCATCGTCGCGGCCGCCGAGCGTCGCGCTCGCTGCAGCGCGCAGCTCGGCGGGGCGGCCATACCCCAGCGTGTGCAGCCCGCTGAGCACCGCCGACAGCTGCGCCTTGGTCCACGGAGGGCCTGCCTGCGCCGCCTTGGACGCGTCCTCCTCGGGCGGCGGAGGCAACACATTCGCCGAGAGCCTCCGCGGGGGCCCAGCCGCCCGCCGCGAGTACCGCGACACGCCGCCGCTCTCCGTCATGCGGTAGGTGTCCTCCTCGTCCGCAAACTCGTCGTCCTCGCCGCCGAGGTCCGCCTCAGCGTCCTCGCCGAGCACCTTGGACCAGAAGTGCGGGTCGTGCAGGTCGAGGGCGGCGTCGCCGTCGTGCGCCACGAAGGTGGCGCTCGCAAAGACGGAGGCCTCTCCGCCGCCGCCGCCGCCGCCATTTCTGTGGTCGGCGTCAGCGGTGGTGGTGGTGGTTGCGTGCGTCTGCAGGATGGACTCGATAGAGGCGGCGTTGAAGCTGGCAATCTTCTCGTCGTGCTCCTCCGAGAAGAGCCGCTGAGCGCCGTGCTTGAGCAGCGCCTCGATCTCTGTCGCATCGAGCTTGCCTCCCGGCGCGCTGGCTGCCGCCTCGTCGCCGCCTTGCTCGGCATGGTAGTTTGCGCGGCCGATGATGGCCTGCTCGAGCCCCAGCTTCTTGTTGGCGGAGCGGTAGAGCTGGTCCTCGTATGTGTCTCGCGTCACGAGCCGGTAGACCCGCACCGGCTTGGTCTGGCCGATCCGGTGGCAGCGCGCCTGCGCCTGCACGTCGTTCTGCGGGTTCCAGTCGGGGTCGAAGAGGATCACCGTGTCGGCGGCGGTCAGGTTGATGCCGACGCCGCCCGCCTTGGTGCCGAGGAGGAAGAGGAAGGTGTTTGAGCCGGGCGCGCAAAAGCGGTCGATGGCCGCCTGCCTGCGCTCGCCGGTCACGCCGCCGTCGAGCCGCTCGTGGCTGAAGCCGCGGTGCGCGACGTAGTCCTGGGCCGGGCGCAGCAAAGGAGCGGTCAGGGGTGGCGCGGCGCGGGTGCAGCCGCGCCGTCGGCGGGGGCGCGCGGGGCACCTCGAGCAAGTCGAGCAGCATCCGAAACTGCGAGAAGAGGAGCACGCGGTGGCCTTGCGCGCGCAGCGAGGGCAGGAGCTTGTCGAGAAGCACCTGCGGCGAAGAGGGCGAGGGGCGAGACTCGAGGAGGGAGGGGCGCGGGCTCGAGTCGGCGAAAGAGGGCGTGCCGCTGCCGGGAGGCGCGAGGGGGTCCGGGTCTGGGCGAGGGAGCGGGGTGGGGCGCCGCGCAGAGGCGGGAGGGCGGGGGAGGGTACGCGCCAACTTGCCGGACGCCGCGACGAGGCGCTCGGCGTACTCGGCGTCGCTGGCGGCCTCGAGCCCCTCGGCCTGCACGACGCCGCGCAGCAGAAAGGGGTGGTTGCAGACGTGCCGGAGCTGCATGTGCATGTTGAGGAAGGAGGGGCCGGTCCGCGCGTCCGCGCCGCGCAGCAGGAGCGACCGGTTCTGCTCGAGGATCGCGCGGTAGCACGTCTTTTGGTAGGCGGTGATCTCGACGTGGAGCAGCGTCTCCTCCATCGGGACGAGGCCGAGGTCGACGTCGCGCTTTGTCCGGCGCAGCAGGTACGGCCGCAGCAGCTCCGTCAGCGCGCGTACCTGCTCGGCCGACTGCAGGTCGCCGTACGAGGCGAGGAAGCGGTCGGCGTCGTCGAAGCGGGCCGGGTCGAGCACGTTGAGCATCGCCCACAGCTCGCCGACGTGGTTCTGCAGCGGCGTGCCGGTGAGCAGCAGCTTGTGCGGCGCGCAGAGCGAGCGGAGGGCCTCGCTCGCGCGCGAGCCCCGGTTCTTCAGCCGGTGCGCCTACGGGGCGTGAGCCCGCTCCTCGCCGCGTGCCGTGGGCGAGCCTCGGCGCCCTCCGGAGGGGAGCCTCGTCCACCACGACGTACGCCCAGCGCTCGACGGAGCGGAAGATCTCGGCGCACGCGACGAGCATCTCGTACGACGTGATGCACACGTCGAAGCGCGGCGTGCCGCACCAGCCGAGCGGCGCGCCTTGCTTGCCGGTCGGCTCGTGCGACGGCCAGCGGCAGCCCGGCGGCGGCACCGCCCACTCGAAGCGGACGAGCGCGTCGCGAGCCGCCTTGTTGCCGTGGAAGAGGACTGCGTGCAGCCGGGCCCACGCCGCCACCTCGCGCTTCCAGTGCGGCAGCGTCGAGAGCGGCGCGACGATGAGGAAGGGGCCGTGCGTCTCGCCTACTCACAGCTGCATCCGTGGGGCGCGGCGCCGCCGCGAGGAGGAGGCGTGTGGCGGCTCGCCGTGCA
This sequence comes from Emiliania huxleyi CCMP1516, assembly GCF_000372725.1. Taxonomy (NCBI): domain Eukaryota; phylum Haptophyta; order Isochrysidales; family Noelaerhabdaceae; genus Emiliania; species Emiliania huxleyi. The sequence goes on from NW_005198809.1 coordinate 58,651, forward strand.
GCTCTGAAAGGGCGCGCAGCATGCTCACGGCCTGCGCGGTCTTGCCGAGCCCCATCTCGTCGCCGAGCAGGACCGAGCGGCCCTGCGCGTGGTTGACGCGCATCCAGCGGAGCCCCTCCTCCTGGTAGTCGCGCAGCCGGCGCGCGGACTCACCGCTCCCGAGCGGCGGCAGCGAGGCGCGCAAGCCCGCCTCGCTGTCGCCGGCGGCGGGCGCGGTGGCGGGCGCGGCGAGCAGCGCCTTGCGCGCCTCGAAGGCGGCGATGGCCGCCGCGCCCGCGGTCTCCGGCCGCTCCCACGTGCAGCCGTCGTAGCCAAGGCCCTCCCACTTTACGAGGTATAGCATCGTCGGGGCGGCGGTTGCGGCGGCGGCGGCGGCGGCAGTCGCGGTGTCGGTCGGGGCGGCGGCAGAGCCAGCAGTCTCGACTGGGCCGGTGGACGCGCTTGCAAAGGCGGCGGCGGAGCCGGGCGCGGGCGGCGGGATGGGCTCGGCGCCGGGTTCGCGCGCGGCGAGCACCCGCTCGACCGCCGTCCAAGTCTCGCTGAAGCCGCTCTCTGCGCCGGCGTCGCGCCGCGAGAGAAAGTGCTGCAGCGCGCGCAGAGAGAGGCGCCCGTCGGCGCGGATGTCCGCGGGGACCATCCAGCGCGCGTGCACGTGGGCCAGGCCGCGCACCTTGCACAGGTACTCCTCCTCTCCGCGCCGCCCGCTCCCGCCGCCGCCCGCGCCGCCGCCCGCCGTCGCCGCGCGCAGGATGGAGCGCGGCGAGGAGGGGCCAGCGGCGACAGAGGCGGCGGCGGCGGCGGAGCGGCGCGGGCGGGCGTCGAGCACCTTCTCGATCGAGTTGGCCTCCTCCTCGGCCTGGGAGGGTGGCGGCCTCGGCGGCTCCTTGCGCGCCGCCTTGGGCGGCTTTGGGCGCGCAGCAGCGTCCTCGCTCGACGGCGGCCGCTTTGCGGCGCCTCCCTCACCCTTGCGGCCGCCCGGGCGCTGCTGCACCTTTGGTTTGTGCATGCAGCGGGCCTTTCTCACGCCCTTGCCGCCGAACTTTGGCTTGTCGAGACACGCCACGCACGCGCCGCAGTCCTCCTGGCGAAGCTGGTTCCCCGCGGTGCACGAAGGGCAGTAGAAGTCGCCGTCGGGCACCTATCAGCGGTCGAGATGGACCGGGGGGGAAAGGAACGGGAGTGATTGCAAGGACCGGGAGTGATTGCAGGGGAAAGGAACGGGAGTGATTGCAGGGAGTGACTGCCGCGATCAGCGAACAGTGCACGAAGGGCGAGGTGGCACCTCCGTCAGAGGAGGATCGCAGCACGCCATGTGCCACTGCGCGACGCAGCCCGGGCCATCGCAAAGCAGCATCTCATTGCCTGCAACCCACCATCCCAGGCCGCAACCGCTGCACCGAGTGTCGTCGCCCGTCGTCGTGACTACTCGAGTCTGGACCAGCACGGCGCTCTCGTTGTCGGCGTCGACGCGCAGCCGCAGCGTGCCTCCGGCCGCGTCGATCTCCGCGGGCGTGAAGTCCCGAGCGCTCGCCACCGAGGCCATATCCGACTTGGTTAGCTCCGGCCTCGGCACGCTCTCGACGGGGAGCTGCGATTGGCGGCGCGAACTGCTGGCCTGCCAGGCGCGTTTCTTCTTCGGTTACTGTTAAAAAAAAGTAACAATACAGGGTTCGCGAGGGGGGTCGCCGAGGCGCCGAGGGCGCGCGGGGAAGCTCGCAGGGCGTTGGGGTAGCTATGCCTCACGTGCAGCGCCGACGGTCGGGGTCGGCGGAGCACGCCAGCGGCAGGAGAGCGCCTGGGTCCCAGTGGGACCCGGGTCCCAATATTCGTTCCGGTCCCATTCGGGTCTCATTTGCGATTGACATGTCACAGTACCAGTTGCAAAATGTCACACACATATGGGCCTTTATGTCACGGGACGTACGCGGGGGCAAGCAAGGGGATTGAGGACTGGCGATTCACATGGAGGGTGCCCACCGCGGCGGACGCCGCGTGAAGGGTGGCGTCGTGGGCAGCAAAAGCGAGGCGAGCGCGCGACAGAAGCGTGCGCAGTGTGGTGCTGCGGCGTCGGGCCGGCGAGGGCAAGCCGTGCAGATTGCCCGTGCAAAGGTAGCGGAAGCTTCGAGCGAGGATAAGGCTGTCGAGGAGGAGGTAGCGCGAGCGATGCAGCAAGGCAATGGCCTCGTGCAGGCGACGCTTGAGCACCTCGAGACGGCTGAGCGGTCGTGGGATAGGTTCGTCGAGCTGGGCGGCGAGGTGATTGACAGGTATCCGAGCGAGGTGCAGGGGGTCAAGTACATGTCGAAGATGTCGCGCGAGCGGCAGCGCATGTGTCTCGCGCAGCGCGGGGTGCGGCGCAAGGGCGTGCAGAACATGCGGTTCGCAACTACGTCGCTGAGATGGCCAACAACCTTTGGCAGACAAAGTACCCCGCGTTCGGCGAGCTGAGCGTGGCAGCGCGGCGTGAGTACTGGTCGACGATCTTCCGGGCGTACAAAGCCATGTACGCGTCCGCGTCCGCGCCAGCTGCGACCATGGAGGACGAGGAGCGCGCAGAGCAGCTTGTGGCGCAGACCGAGGAGGTGTACAAGCGGCAGCACGTGTACCGCACGGAAATCTTCCAGCTGCAGGACCTCTTCATCGGCGAGCAGGAGAGCATCGAGAGCGTGCACGAGGACCTCATTACGCATTCGGCGTTGGCCATCATGCAGAGCTCGGCGGCACGCATCGGCATGATGGCGAAGACGCGGCACGATGAGCGCACCGTGCGATGGAAGAAGGAGAACCCGCTGCGCGTGCGTGATGTGGTGAGCGCGCGACGCAGCGACGGGATGCGTGGTGTTTGTGAGCCGCTCTAACGACGCGTGCCGTCGCGCTCTCAGGTGCACAAGGTGCGCAAGCTCGTGTTGACAAAGGCCACGGGCGTGTGCGCTGGCGAGGCGACGTCACAGATGCAGCTCAACTGGCGACGGGTGAAGAAGGAGTACTTCTCGGTCTACCTCTTCCGCTCGGCGGTGACGGCCAACGCGGTGTCGCCAGTGCGGCGCACGACCACGGTGCTCGAGGCAATGCAGATGCGATTCGGTCGGTACCGGGCGTGCCGCGCGGGGCTGACGGAGAGGCAGCTGGCGGCGCTCGAGGCGAGGCTCGAGTCGCACGGCTACGTGCGGCTGCGCGATACGGTGTACAAGAGCTGGAAGGAGATGCACGACGCGTGCGAGAAGGACGCGTGGCGGTACAACGCCGGTGTGCTCGACGACCCATCGCTGCCGGAGGTTGGGAGCGGCGGGCGCGTGCGGCTGAAGGAGGCGCTGCTTGCGCAGCACGTGTATTTGATGCTGCAGCGCGCCGGCCTGAGGCTAGGCTACAAGCCGAATGCGTTTGGACTGTGGTCGCTCCGTCGGTATAGCATCGCGATGGTGGTGAAGAGCTTCGGCATCTACCTCGGCACGCGGCAGGCGCAGCACAACAAGGCCACGGGCAGCACGGTGCAGTCGACGTACGACGCGGACAACGGCAGCTTGGAGGTTGGCGCGGCCGAGATGGACCGCCCGCCGGAGGACATCGAGCCGGGGACTCGCTGGCGGAGACTCGCGAACCGGCGATCTTTCAGGTTCAGCGGCCGTCGGACGTGCAGGCAAGGCAGGTAGCTTGCCGACCACTCCTCTCTCGCAGCGCGGCGCGGCCTGAGAGCACGGGGGGAGGGAGCGTTGCGGCCGCACCGCTGGACGGAGCGCTTGGCCTCCCTCGCGCGGCGAGCTGCTCCCGGCCCTGGGCCTGCGGGAAGCTCACAACAAAACCTCTTGCCGCCGAACCGCTTTCCGCTGTCGAGGCTCCTCCAAAGGCGGGCGCGGTGCGGGCGGCGCGTGGCGCAAACGGGTGCTTTGTGGGGGGAATGAGGGGCTTGTGCACATTTCGTGTATGTATCAAGCGAGAGACGAACACGCGGGCGCAACGAACATGGCTAGTACAGCAGAGCACAAGGCGGCGCATCCCGTAGCCGGGCGCCCGACGGGTTCCCACGCCCCCTGGCGGAGGCTGGTAGTTGTTGAAGGTTTGGTTGAAGACCTGGACCTCGAGGGCCTCGACGCGGCCCTGGAGGCACTCTCGGTTGTGCTCGATGATATATACGCAATATTGCGATATTTGAGACATCGCGTGTCCCATATTGCATATACTCGTGCAACAACCCGTAAGCACCCCAGCGTGACCGGTCTTACTTAGACCCGTTAAGCCTCGAGGCTCAGAACTTAACCTACTACCCAACCAGTACTTTTAATTTCTTCCCGAGCCTCACCGCAGGCTCACACGGGACCTCACGCGCTCCCCACACAACTCGCGCACCGCTTCTCCCCCCTCGCCCCCGCTCGTCACTCTCCCTCGACGGCGGGCCCCTCGTCGATCTCTGCCTGGCTCAGCCCCGCCGCCACCCTCGCCAGCCGGCGCTGCAGCTCGGCCACGTCTGCACCAGCGAGCCGCCACCGCCGGTGCTCGATCCCGGCGTCGTAGAAGCAAAAGAGCGGCAGCGCGTTGACGTGCACGAACGCCTCGTCCAGCACGCGCAACGCCATGCCGTCGTCGGCGCCGCCGACGCTCACGGCGGCAAAGTCGAGCGGCGCGTAGGCGGGGTCGGTGGAGAGCTTGTTGTACACCGCGACCAGCATGCGGCTCGGCGGGTCGTCGGCGCGGCCGAGCAGGGCGACGAGGGGCCTGTCCCCCGCAGCCTCCACCGCCGCCTTCCACTCCCCGACCGTCGAGACGGCGCGGACCCTGTGCCCGCGTGGCGTGGCAACCTCGGGGTAGAAGTATTCGAGGACCCCACGCAGACCCGCCTGCGAGCGGAGCATGCCCAGGATCGACGGCAGCGCGACCTCCGCCGCGGGACCGCTCAGCACGGCGCGGAACTCGTCGTTCTGCAGCAGCAGCTTTGTGAGGCCGGACGCAAGCTCCGAGTCGCCGCCGATGACGGCGCGGATGGAGGGCAGTGCGACGCAGAGGGCGAAGGGGAGCTCGTGCTCCGTCGCGAGCCCCGACGCCGCGCGGCCCTCCCGCTGCGCGGTCGCAATCAGCTGCTCCGCCCGCCGCAGCGCCGCCGCCCCGCGCGCCTCGTCTCCTATCCGCAGCTCGAGGTCCTCCTCCTCCTCCTCGCCGCCCTCCTCCTTCGCTTTGGCGCGGCGCCCCTCCCGCGCCCGGAGCTCCTCCTGGTCGGCGCGGAAGCCGATCGCCTCGAGGGACAGCAGCCCGCCCGCGTGACGTGTGAGCCTCTCTCTCAGCGCCGGCGAGCCGGTGCGGAGCGTGCGGTACCTCTCCTCCTCCGGCCGTTGGGCGAGGTTGCGCACGAGGGAGAGGAGCGCGGAGCAAGCAGCCTCGAGGGCGGCGGCGTCCTCGCATGAGCGCTTCAGCAAGTCGAGCGCCGCGCCGAGCGACGGCCCCATCTCATTGATGGCGCCGCCGAGCTCGTCGTTGCTCGCCAGCTGCTCCTTGACCAACGCCAGCTTCTCCGCGCCGCCCTCGTCCACCATCGCAGTCATCTGCGCGCGAAACTCGGGGTCGTCCATCATCGCCCGCACTTCGGCCATCGCCTCCGGGTTGGATGTCAGTCGCTTGAGCTCCTCCAGTGCCTCCGGGTCAGACATCGCCTTTTGCAGCTCGTCCATCGAGAAGTCCATGCCGCCGCCGCGCAGCCGGTGTGTCGGCCGGTCCATGGAGAGGCCCATGCCGCCGCCGCCACGCAGCCGTCTCGAGCAGTCGCCACGCAGCCGTCTCGAGCAGTCGCCGCGCAGTTCTCTCGAGCAGTGGTGACGCGCCGCGTCTGCCGAGGCGAGGAAGGAGAGCAGAAGTAGGGACATGACGGCACTTCGATAGGGGTAGGGACTGGCGAGGAGACCGCACACGCGCTCTCCGAGGCTCCACTCGTCGCCCTGAATGGTTGCCCAGGTTGTTGGGGACACGATGCCGGCGTGAACACCCTGAACACGACTAACTAGCGTCCATAGACACCTCACTTAGACCCCACACACGGTCTCGTCCGTGCCTCGCCGGCCGGCGAGATTGCTAGAGGCGGAGCGGTCTGCTCTAGCCTCACACATCACTTCCTGTCGTCTGTTGTTTGAGTTGTGCCCTTGTTTGTGCCCTTGGCACCGTGGAGTGCTGGGGGGGGCGACAGGGAGGATGTGGCCCTGAGTTATGTGTACGCCGACTCAGGGTGTGTGGCAGCCAGCTGGCTGTGTGTCTTGTGAGCTTGTTTGTGTCTGTGTGTCGCTCGTGCGTGTCGTCATCATCTGTCTAGCGTCCACCCATACCGCGTTGGTGTCCAGTCCGAGCCTGGCTGTTCTTCACCTTACTACCTACCTACCTACTAACTGACGGATCCGCTCCTGACAGTGGCACGCACCGCGCTGTGGCGCGTGCCACTGTCTTTGTTTGAAGTAAAAAGTCGAATCAGAGCGCCGTCGGCGTTGTCCCCCGATTTTGTCCCACGGACCGCCCCTCCGCCCGTCCGGGACCGCTCCGGGACGCACGCCGGCGAAGCACCATCAAGCTGCTGTACGGCCCCGGCATCGCCTCCCCTGGCTTAGCTAGACTGAGAGATGTTGTGCACATGGTTAGTCTCTACAATATATACACTGACACTTTACCTCCCAGAGCTCGTCCCGGTCCGCCACAGCCATCCTCGGCCTCCGGAGGGCCCCGGCCGCGGCGCGGTGCGGCGGCGTCACAAATCCGACCACAGAGCACCGGGACGCGGTCGGGCGATCTGAGGTCCAACTAGGCATATGCATTGCCCATCCAGGGCTATCACCTGGACCCATCAACAGGCGCCTGCGGCGCCGTGGTCACGAGGTGTTGTTCACACCTGGGCAAGCATTCATGCAGCACAGTACGAGAAGAGATGAGCAAAAACAATTTTTCGGTGGCTCCTCGACAAAACGTAAACGAGGAGAGACTCGCGCGCACTGGCACAGCCGAAAAGAATAAAAAATACAACAAAACTCCCTCCCAGAGAACACTAGAGAGAGATTTTTAACCATACCAAACAACTCTAACACTCACACGTCATTTGGGGCCTGGAGGCCTGTTCACGCGCGCGCAAGACGTGCAGACAGAGGGAGAGGGAGAGAGAGGGAGAGGGAGAGGGAGAGGGAGAGGGAGAGGGAGAGGGAGCGAGGGAGAGGGAGAGGGAGAGGGAGAGGAGAGTAAGAGGAAGAGGAAGAGGGAGAGGGAGAGGGAGAGGGAGAGTAAGAGAGAGAGGGAGAGGGAGAGTAAGAGAGAGAGAAAGAGGGAGAGTGAGAATAGAGAGAGTGAGATGGAGAGGGAGAGTAAGAGGGAGAGGGAGAGGGAGAGGGAGAGGGAGAGGGAGAGGGAGAGGGAGAGGGAGAGGGAGAGGGAGAGCTCGCCCTCCATGCGGCGCACCATTGAGGGGGCGCTGCGGACTATTAGGCCTCGTCGCACATCGCGCGCATTCTGGATTGTCTTATACCTCTTATTTATCTGAGGTTAAAATATCCATTTGAAAATGCTTGCCACCTCTCGCACGGGGATGGCGACGCCAATTCAGCCATCCTGAGATGCAGCGCCCTCCGGCCAGCATCTCAGGATGTAATGGCTCAATCAGGGATGTCGTGGACATCTTTGGTTGCCTCAGGCATCCCAAGATGCATGAAGCAATTCAGGATGCGCGAAGCAATTCAGGATGCGCGCGCGCGCGCGCATCCTGAATTGCTTCATGCATCATGGGATGCTCGAGGCAATCGAAATTAGAATGGAAATCGTATCGGGCAATTTCAGATGCCTCAGCATCTCAAATTGCGGGTTCCCCGCCCCTGACGTATTTGAGAGACATCGTGGCCCATATACTCGCACGACCTCAACGCTGCTCACAAAACAACCCGGCATGCGCATCGGCCCCGTCCGACTCCGAGCACCGAGGCCGTCCGTGTGCCAATCCCCAGAAGCCAAGATCCATATTACATCACAATGTATAAGTAATCACAAAATTGGGCCGCCTCCGAGCACACTGTGTGCACTCGCATCTCGTCCTCTTCTCGCAGCGGCCGCGCGAAGCAGGCTCGGCCGGCGCGAGCAAGCCATGTGGCAATCGCCCCGCTCGCGCCGCTCCCTGGCGCATGCGCGTGTGCGTATGCGTCGGGTCCCCAGTGAGGCTCAGGGCGCTCCCGCCGCACGGCACGCATGCCCCCGCCCCCCGCGACTACTGCGGCGGCGGACACATGACACTCAGCTTATGACGCAGGCGCCGTCGTCTGCGGCGGCCGCGGTCGGCGCGGCGGGTGCGGCGGCGGGTGCGGCGCTCGCGGCGGCGGGAGCGGGGACGGGTGCCGCCTCGAGAGCCTCGATCCGGGCGCGGATGTCTCGCAGCACCGGGTCGCGCTCGGTTGCCCCCGCGAGCTTGATCTTGCGCACGGCGCGGTTCAGGAAGAATGTGGCGGCCTCGCGGTCCCGCTGGCGCATCTCGGCGGGCGCAGAGTTGGACTGGGTGATGCACGCGTCGGCGCTCCGCTGCGCGATGTCGGCCTGCTGGAAGAGGATCTCCTCTGCCGTCAGCCTCACCTCGTTGTCGCGATCGCCCAGACTGCTCGTCTCGATCAGCAGCGGCCTCCTCAGTCCGACAGCGGCGATCCGCTCGAGGCAGCGGTCGGCGGCGCGCAGCGCCTCCAGCGTCGGGGCGCCGATCTGGTCGGCGGCGCAGAGCGACCGAGATAGGCCCCACAGCTCGCGCCACAGGAAGTCGACCTCCGCGCCTGCGTCGCGCCCGTCGCGTGCAGCCCACGCGTCGAGCGTGTCGAGGGCAGAGCAAAGCGTGTCCACAGCGGCGGCAGGCACACGCGGCGCGGCGAGGCGCCGCTGCACGCGGCACACAGCGGCGCACGCGGCGCATAGCTCGCCCGCGTCGTGGCCGTACTGCTGCTGCAGCTGGAAGCTCTGCCGCGTCGCGAGCATCGCGGCTGTTGGGTCGTCGTCCACTTTTTTGAGCGCCTCGACGCGCAGGCGCGCGGCGACCTCGAGAACCGCATCGGCCGACACGTCGATCCCGACCTTTGCCGACGCGGTGTCGGAGACGGTGCGGGACATGAGGCGGCCACTGGCGCCACGTTATCAAACCTGCGCCGGGTTCGGCTCCGAAGCGTCTAGGGGTCTCTGCGCGCACACACACACACACTCTTCGCAGTTTCTCACCAACTCTCGCAGCGACCTTCATGCCACCTCTCGTTCTTCCCACTCTCGTCCTCGTTCTCTCTCCTGCTGTTTCATCCTCTGACTCAGCTCTCCTCGGCCTCGTTCTGAGACGCCGCTGCCATCTGCCTTGCTCTCGCTGCTTCTCTCGCCTCTCTGCGTAACTCCGCCCTCCTCGCGGCATAATTTGGCCCTCGAGTTTATCGAGCTCCCCTCGCGCAAGGACCACATTTCTGACTCCCACTCCGATCATTTGCCTCCAAGTCATGTCGTTGCTCAGGTCCACTCTCGTTTCGAGCACTTGAACCTCAACGGTCGGTGTTGGCACTGGGGTTCCCTTCGGGTATATCGTGACAGCTGATGCCGGGATTACCACTGGTGTTTCGTCCTCCTCGGAGTCGTCTTTCCCGGCTTCCTCTCGTTCGGCTCTATACGTTCATTACGTTCATCGTGGCTCACCCTCCATGCCGTGAACAGGCGCCCTATCCATCCTATGTTCTTCTCTCGCTCCTCTGCCCGTGCCTTGGTCTTGTCGTTGTTTCGCACATAAATAAATAAATAGAGCAGTCGGCCCGCTGGGTGCGCTTCTGAGTTCCCCGGCCCTGGATGTGCGGTTGATGACTGCACTCCAAGTGCTCCAAGTCATCTCCAGGAGAGATGGGCGACGCACGAACACAGAGGCACAGTGCGCACCCCGCCCCCCGCTCACAGGGCGTGTATCACACAGGCGTGGTCCGTGGACTGTGTGTGTGACTCCTCGGTATGTCGATTATGAAGTGGACAATCCCGTCAGGCCGGTGTCACGTGCTGAACATACGTTTATAGCGCGACCAGAGTGGTCGTGACCGTGGTCGCAAGTTGGCGACCATGTTGGCGACCATATAGGGTTTTTGGTCGCATGGTCGCTGGCCTTATGTTGGCGACCACGCGA
>NW_005198808.1:0-1765 GCF_000372725.1 Emiliania huxleyi CCMP1516
GGCCCCGCTCGGGGGCGGCGCCATCGGCGCGCCCGGATGCATCCCAGGCGGCGGCATCATGCCCGGCGGCGGCATCATGCCCGGCGGCGGCATCATGCCCGGCGGCGGCATCATTCCTGGTGGCGGCTGCATACCAGGCGGCGCCATCCCAGGGAACGGCGGCGGCGGCCCGCCATACCCGGGCGGCGGCTGCATACCAGGCGGCGCCATCCCAGGGAACGGCGGCGGCGGCCCGCCATACCCGGGGGGCTGCCCGGCAGCCCCGTACGGGTAGCCAGGTGGCAGCCCACTCATGGGAGGCTCTCACTAGCACACACGGCGACCACCGGCGGTTGTTTCTTTCTTTTCAAAAAACAAATTCGCGGTAAACAGTTGACGCGATTGACATGCTGACGCCTCTCCGCCGCTCGCTACCTGGTCGCGACGAGAGCGCTGCTGCCGAACTCTGAGGCGGGCCTCGCGCGCAGGATTTTGAGGTCGTCCACCGGCTTGTCGTTGGAGTCGGTCCGCGCGAGGCCGAGTCGGCGGATGGTCGCCATGCCGCCCGAGATACGCCCAAAGATGGTGTGCTTGCCGTCGAGGTGCGGGCAGGGCGCGAGGGTCACGTAGAACTGCGAGCCGTTGGTGTTGCGCCCAGAGTTGGCCATGGCGAGGATGCCCGCGCCCGTGTGCTTGAGCTCGCGCGTCAGCTCATCCTAAACCGGGCGGGTGGTGGAGGCGGGGGCGTGGGAGAGGGCGTCACGGAGGGGGCTGGTTGTCGGGAGGCTTCAGTGCGCGGACGGCCACCATGCCGCGCCGACAGCGCTGGTTTGCGGGCCATTCACTCTTCGGCCGCTTCTTAGCCGCGCCGCCCATCGGACGGGCGGCGCGGAAATTGCATGCGGCCGTTCGGGTGCGCGCGTGGGGAGGAGGAGCGATCACCTCAAACTTGCCGCCAAAGATGGACTCGCCGCCTCGGCCGGTGCCAGTTGGGTCGCCGCCCTGCAGCATAAAGTCCTTGATGATGCGGTGGAAGACCACGCCGTCGTAGTAGCCGCGCCGCGAGAGCTCGGTGAAGTTCTGGCACGCTTTGGGCGCCTGCTGCGGGTAGAGCTCGACGGTGAAGGAGCCCATCGACGTGTCGACTCGAATGTCTTCCATCGGAGACGCTGTGCTGGTTACGCGGCGGGATAGAGCAACGGAGAAGCAGCGCGTGCGCCGGCCGCGCTTGGCCGGCCGGATTGTGAGGCTGCCGGCAGGCGGCTGTGCAGCCGCGGCTGCGTACGACTGAGCCGCAGGCGCGGCGGCTGGCACGGCGGCGGGCGCGGCGGCTGGCGCGGCGGCGGGCGCCGCGGCGGCTGGCGACGCGGCGGCGGGCGCGGCGGCGGGCGCGGCGGCGGTCGCGGCGGCGGGCGCGGCGGCGGGCGCGGCGGCGGGCGCGGCGGCGGGCGCGGCGGCGGGCGCGGCGGCGGGCGCGGCGGTGGCGCACGTGCCCGCTCGCTCGCGCTCCGCGCGCTCCAGCTCCCGTGTGTACTCGGACTTCAAGTTGATCTGCCCGTCGAGGCTGCCGTCGATGTGCATGGTGAACCGGACGGTGGCCGCGTCGATGTGCTGGGCGTGTCCCATCAGCGAGCTGATGAAGGACGCCTCGCGCATCGTCAGCGGCTCGCCGCCCTTCATGCACCGCTCAGCATCGCGGAGGCGGCTAGCACTGTCGCGCTTGAATGCCGGCATTCAAGCGATCTCTGCTGAACGTCTTTTGCTTCCGCTCAATCAGGCCCGCGAT
>NW_005198807.1:0-1765 GCF_000372725.1 Emiliania huxleyi CCMP1516
CTCGGAGGGGGGGGGGCCCCATGGGCTTTCTTTTTGGGGCAAGGCCGGCAAAGGAAATTCCCCCCGGGCCCCTTGGGGTGATTAGAGCCACAAATGGCCGGGAAAAAGCCCCGCCCGGCGCTCCAAGCAGGAAATGGGGTATTATCACGGGGCGGAATTTTTTAGCATGGCATGCTACAATAAAGTAGTCAATAATAAAAAGTAGCTGTAGCTGCTAAAGTAGTACTCACAAATCACAATACTGACAACTGACTGAAGGAAGAAATCACTTGGAGCACTTGGAGTGCAGTCATTAGCCTCACATCCACGGCCGGGGGGGCTAAGAAGCACACACCGGCTCTCCTCCAGCAGCAGAGATGTGGGAGTCCTTCCGACAAATCAAGCAGCCCGACCGCCGAGAAGCGGGATGATAGCGAGAGGTGTACTCCGCGAGGTTGAGCGCTGCACGCGGGTACTCGGCGGTGTCGCAGCGTCGAGCAACACTCGGTGTCAGAGCGTCGCGCCAAATCAGTAGTCTCATCGCCGAGTGATTGCTGGCCTGTGGCGTATGACCTCGCGCCGATATCACCAACAACGAGCATGCGAAGATAGGGAACCATTTCTGATGGACTTGTACCGCCCGCTGTGCCACAGCTGCGAGAGCCGTATCTTCCCTCCTTGAAGCAGAGGCGCCGCGAGGCACGAGAGGCGTAGAAGAGAGGCTGGCGTGCCCCGCACCGCCCGGCTGGCAGTAGGAGGGCCCCCCGGTGAGACCACTGATTTTGGTGCCGAGAGACCATAAATTCTCGCCACTGGAACGCATGCTACTTACAGCTGCTGTCTGCACAGAGATGCCAGCACCCTCCACAGGCAGAGCTCTGCTGCTAGGGGGGAGGGGGGGGGGGGGGGTTCGGCCATGGGCTTAGGTGTGCAGGGGGGGTACCGAGCAGTGTGCGGCCGCTCAAGCCGCTCGTCGGACAGGCTTGCTCGGACGCTCGATAACCACACTACATTAGGTGCTCACCTCAACACCTTGGGTGCAGTCCCTCTGACCCTACCCCCGGTGCCAGTGTGGGCGCTGGCCGGCACCCTAGGTAGAGGTACAGTAAGGTACAGACATGGGCCACTTACCTAAGGTGGAGGTATAGGACACCGCGCGCTACCTCGGTAAAGGTACGGGTGAGCTATGTGGGCGCCTCGCCGGACACACGCTCGCTCCCTCCCGACGGCCCCGCCCGACACGCTACTAAGTCATAGCAGCATATTGCGTGTTCTGGGGAACACCGGCGCGTTGGAGCAGCGACGTGTCGACGTCACGGAGAGCGGGTCGGCGGAGGGTGGGTCGGCGGCCTGGCCGAGTCCGAGAGGATGGCGCAGCCGAAGCGGCAGCGTCGGAGCTCGATGGGGGTCCGGCGAGTTGGAGGACGGTGCAGCCGAGGGGGCGGAGACGTTGCCGGACTTCACTGTGAACTCGACGGCCGTGCCCGCGTACGACGCGTTCTGCTCCACGCCGGTGAGCTGCGGGAAGTGCTTGCCCGGGAGCTTGACGGCCCTCGAGACTGTCAGCGGGCCCGGGTACTGCTTGATCACGTCCATGCCCATGGTCTGGAGCGTCGTGTTCTGCGTGGAGGTGAGGTTCTTGGCTCTGGCGGCATGAGAGCTGAGGCTGTTCGTTTCGTGCGACGGGCGGTGCACACCTTATTCGCGCCCACCGCCGGTGTGAACGTCTCGAGAGTACCCCAGGTGCCGGTGTGGACATGTGGAGGGTACCTCGGTATAAGGTGCG
>NW_005198806.1:0-1764 GCF_000372725.1 Emiliania huxleyi CCMP1516
CCGCACGACGGGGGGGCGGGGCCGCCTCGAGCTTTCCAGCGCAGCGCTGCTCCGCCGCCACGCCGGCGACGATGGTGCACGCGTCGCACTCGAGGGTGGCGCAGGCGGGCGGGGCGCCGGGAGGCAGCGTCTCGTCGCCGAACGGGCAGTCTGTTCCGCAGGCGGACGCCTCCAACGCCCCGGCGGCGGCGGCGAGCAGTCCGTGTGCGTGATAGCCGAGCGACGCAGACAGGTCGATCTCCATCATCGAGTCGGACTTGTCCGCGACCGACGCGTCGCACCCGGTGTTGTTGAAGCCTGCGCGGAGGCGGTCGCGGTCGGTGGTGGCGAGTACGGGCGGTGCGGCGGCTGACCGCGATCCGCTTGCACAGGGTGGTGCGTAGCGTGCCAGCTTGGTGTGTGATACACAAAATGACCGACACGCGCTGATGAAACGGCGGGTATGAGCGGCGGGCAGAGTCAAGACGGGCCAGGACCAAGACGTGAGTGCGTCCCGCACCGGGGCAGTCGTCTTCGCGGCCGACAAGCTGGCCGTAGAGGAAGAGCGCGTGGGCGGTGAGTGCGAGCGTCGAAATTAGCAACGATGTGCGCAGGCCGACCGCCGCGGCGAGCGACCTGGCGCGGTGGTCGGACATTGCGCGCTTCAGACTGCCCAACGAGGAGACAGGGTCCCCACCTTCCCTGTGGCACAGGGTGGGTTAGGCTGTACCCATGTTTCCTCGCGCACCCCGTCTCGTGTGTTTCCTTTCCGTGTTTCTCCACAGCACCCTCTCGTTTCCTCTCTAGTTTCCCGCACGACCACCCGCTCAAGTCCGCGAGCCTACTGTGTGAACGAGGTTCTTGTTTCTTATCACCCTACTGTGAACAGGTTGTACCCAGCGCTGGCTTCTGACTGTCGTTGCTGTCTCTCCCTTCTCGACTGTCTGTGCTTGCTTGTGCGTCTTGGGTCCGGGGTTGTGTTTTTGTGTGAACAGGTTGGAGCAGCAGCTCCTGAGCACGGCGCCGCACGTGGCGGGCACTCTCGGAAGCTCCGCGCCATTCTTTTTTTGCGACCCCTCCCGGAGGCCCTTCCGACCCCTCTCGAGCCCTCCCGCCACGAAGATCCTCCCTTTGTCCGACCGTCCCTCCGAGCCCACCCGGCGCCCGAGCCCTCTTGCCTATCACCCGAGCTCGGGGGGGCGGCGAGCCCTCCTGGACCCCACCACCCCTCCCGCCTCGCCCAGCCCTCCTGACCCCTCTCCCTCCCGGAATCCCGGTGGACCGCTCCACCCTCCCAGCGCGCTAGCCCTATGGGACCCTGTGGAGCCCTCCCGACGCCGATCCGACGGGGACCCCTCCAGCCCTGTGGGCTGGCGAGCCCTCCGGTCGGAGGGGTGGAAGCGGGAGGGCTCGAGGACGGACTTCTCTCGCTCCGGGAGGGTGGAGGGGTGGAGGGTGGAGGGGTGGAGGGGTGGTTGAGCCCTCTAGCTCTATCGATATAGCCCTACCCCTCCCGCCGTTTTAGGGCTTGCTGACCCGCTATGATAGCGGTCCCGCCATAGCTCCCGCATAGGAGCAGGAGGCTAGGCAGAGGCCGCATCGCGTCAGAGAGTGCTGTATACGTTTTACCCAAAACGGAGACGACGAGTCTCCGAGCCAAAAAGCTAAAATAGGGATGAAATCCCTTAATGGATACGTAATCGCCCAATTATCTCAGGAATATAAAGCCGTAGTGTGAATGCCCGGGAACACGACACAAGCCGCATAACGACTTTTCGAAAAACG
>NW_005198805.1:0-1764 GCF_000372725.1 Emiliania huxleyi CCMP1516
AGAGAGGGAGGCGGCGGCGGAGGGGAGACACGCGCGACAGCGAGGAGAGGCGGGAGGGGAGAGAGGGAGGCGGCGGCGGAGGTGGAGCTCCTTGGCGAGGGACCGCTTCGCATCGTCGGCGCCCTTCGCGGCGGTGTCCTTGCCCCAGTCCGACTTGTTCCACAGCCGCTCGCCGATGAACATCGTCACCGACTTGGAGCAGAGGTCCCAGCCGACGATCGCCGCGGCCGCCGCGAGCGACTTTGTGAAAAAGTACGAGGTGATGGCGGTGACGATGCCGGCGGTGAAGCGCCACCCGATCGCCTTGACCGCCGAGCGCGTCACGCTCTCCTTGACCGCCATCCGGACCTCCGCGCCACGCGCAGCCGCCACAGGCCGAGCCAACGCCACAGGCCGAGCCGCCGGCGCCAAGTGCACAGCAGCCACGTGGGCGAGCGCGGCCGGAGGAGTACGCAGCTGCGGTGCGTACCGCGGCGACGCCACCAGGCCGTCCGCCGTCGCCAGCAGCGCCGCGCCGAGCAGCCAGGAGGAGATCGAGCAACCCATTTTCGGTCGAGCACAGCGCCGGAACGCGGCCGAGATGTGTTTGCGACTTCGAAGATGAGGAGGCTGTGTGAGGATACGGCGCGCTGCAGAGGCGGCGGGCGAGCCGGAGGTGGCGCCATCGCCGGCGCCGCCGCCGGTGTTCAAGACGCTCAGGGAGAAGAAGGCGGCTCAGGCGTCAGCGGAGGGCTGGGCGGCGGAGGTGGCGAGGGCCGAGGAGCTCTACGAGGAGCTGCGCGAGCGCGCGCCCCAGCACTGCCGCCGTGGCGGCAAGTGGGCGCGCGAGAAGTTCGTGATGGCGGTGCAGGGAGAGTTCCCGCGCGCGCGAGGGGCAGGCGTTCCCAAGGGGACGGTCCTGTGCCTCGGCAGGGTGCTCGACGCGCACGATGAGCAGGATGACGCGGAGGGTGGGCACCGGGACTGGGAGGAGGACCCGCTCGGGTTCGACACCAACCCGATGCTGCTCCGCGCCATGTGCATGGCGTTCGAGTGAACGCCGTGCAGGCAGCCTGTGCCCTTTGGTGTACCCCGTTTGTACCGCGTCCTGTGCCCCCGAGTTCATTTAATATAATCCTGTGTGAGGATAACCCTTGCGCGACCGAGACCCTTGCCAAGGGCAACCGAGAAGCAGCGTTCACAGAAAACAAACATCACGCGCTCCACGCTGGCGAGGTACTTCCAGCCTGCTGTGGGAACAGCTGACGCAGTCTCGCCGAGGCTCGCCCCAGCACGGGTTCCCTCGCCCCCCCGAAGGGGGGACCCGTGAGGGGGGACCCGTGACACATCGCCCGCATCGAGTACTCGCCAGCCGCCACGTGTGCCCCGGCGCAGAGAGCACGGCAGCGGCGCCAGTCCAGGTAGAACGAATGTCGCCGGCCTATCGCTCGCTCTTGCTCTCCTGCCTGCTGTTTCTCGCCTCCGCACAGGAGCCGGATCTCTCTTCTCTCATGGGAGGCATGGGCGGCATGGGCGGCATGGGCGGCGGCGACATGGGCGGAATGGGCGACATGATGGGCGGGATGGGCGGGATGGGCGGGATGGGCGGGATGGGCGGGATGGGCGGCGGCCCTCCTCCAAAGCCGGAGCCCCGAATGGAGGATGTGCCGCTGATTCAGTGCGCCGCGTGCAAGGCGACGGTGCGTCGCGCGTTTCACGTCGCCAAGACGCTCCGCGCCGGCGGCAAGGGTGCGTCAAGAGCTGTCGTTTACGCAGCACTCGTCC
>NW_005198804.1:0-1764 GCF_000372725.1 Emiliania huxleyi CCMP1516
GGGTTCGAACCCTCGACCCCCGCTTTAGGAGAGCGGCGCTCTGTCCACTGAGCTAAGGCGGCAGTAAAGTGGATCTCGACCCAGCAGCCACTCGAATCGCACGAAGTCGATCGAGCGAACACGCCGTGTCGTGATTGTGCCAACCAGACGTGGAACAAGCAGCGCGCCTGCCTATAAAGGTAAAAAGTGCTTTTTTTTTTTTGATTTGGGGTCGTCATATTGGTGCAGCCGGCCCAGTCGACTAATATTTTTGAGAAAAATAAATTTGATGATGAAGGTGTGGATGGGATGTGTGTTATGTTGTGGTGTTGTGGTTGGGATGGAGAAGTTGTAGATGTGTATAAGCAATAAGGTGAAGAACGAATAATAGTTGGACGTGTGCGTGTAGGATATTCATCCATTGGGCGGGCATGACGTACGACGGCTAAGGCCGAGTAGCCGGTGTTCACAGAGCTCTGTGAACAAGAGATTTCACAGAGATTTCACGTTGTAGAGCGCCTCTACAACTACATCGCTCTACAACGCAGGCGCCTCGTCACGCGGCGGATGTAGAGCTCTACAGCTCTACAGCGCTCTCCAGCGACCAGCGCTCTACATCTCTACAGCTCTACAGTGATCTTCAACTGAGCCCCCCTGGGGGACCATCGGTGCCTACGGCCTGCAGAGCGAGGCACCGATTGGAAAAGCAACAGTGCGCTCTGTGCCCCAACGCGATCTGGCGCCTCCGGCCTGTTCCTGCGCGGCCCCTTTCCATTCCCACTGGCCCAAAACGCGTCCTCGGCCGCCTCTCATACCTGTCGGCGCCCTGCCGCGCGCAGGTTGCTGCTCCGCGCCGCCGTCACCACCGAGCACCGGCCACCGCGTCGGCGTGCGGTGTACGGCCGTCGACGAGGGACGACGTCGGCGAATTCTGCAGAGGACCATGGACGACCTCCTCGAGCCCGAGACGCACGGGGGGGCGCGTCGGCGAGCGGCGTCTCCGTCTGCGTCGTCGCCTTCGTAGGCGCCTGACTCGAATCGCACGAAGTCGATCGAGCGAACACGCCGTGTCGTGATTGTGCCAACCAGACGTGGAACAAGCAGCGCGCCTGCCTATAAAGGTAAAAAGTGCTTTTTTTTCTTTTTTGATTTGGGGTCGTCATATTGGTGCAGCCGGCCCAGTCGACTAATATTTTTGAGAAAAATAAATTTGATGATGAAGGTGTGGATGGGATGTGTGTTATGTTGTGGTGTTGTGGTTGGGATGGAGAAGTTGTAGATGTGTGAAAGGTGAAGAACGAATAATAGTTGGACGTGTGCGTGTAGGATATTCATCCATTGGGCGGGCATGACGTACCGACGGCTAAGGCCGAGTAGCCGGTGTTCACAGAGCTCTGTGAACAAGAGATTTCACAGAGATTTCACGTTGTAGAGCGCCTCTACAACTACATCGCTCTACAACGCAGGCGCCTCGTCACGCGGCGGATGTAGAGCTCTACAGCTCTACAGCGCTCTCCAGCGACCAGCGCTCTACATCTTGAGCACTTGAGCACTGGATAGGGCCGATTCCGCGTGGTACGGGACCCCTCGATCGTCTCGCCCTCCCTCACTGGTATGTTCATTGGGGGGGGTCATAACAAACACGGTACAGGATCGAGGTGCACGCTGCCGAAGCAGTGTCGTCCCCTCTCTCCCCAACGGCGATGGCGGTGTGACCGATCGAGCTACAAGAGGAGCTCGTTCAGCAGGATCCGGGACAGGTCTGGTGCACTACCTCACTGGGCC
>NW_005198803.1:0-1763 GCF_000372725.1 Emiliania huxleyi CCMP1516
GACGTGGAACAGTGTGCGAAATTACCCGCCGCACCCATGACAGGCGGCAAGCGTGGGGAAGCGCTCCATCCCGAGCGACTCGAGAGGGATCCCCACCGCTTGCCAGTGGCGCGTCACTTGTATCGCGCGCTGCTTGGCCACCCGGGCCACCATCCTCAGGGCGCCTCCCTCCATCCCGAGCAGCGCAGCTGGGTTCACAGCGATTGTAGGAAAATGAAGGGAACACTTGACGGTCGCGGCCTTCCGACTCGCGCCTTCGCCTCACTGGCACTATTGTAGCCCTGGCCGGTGCGCGTGTGAAGTTGAAGTTCCGGAGTGAAAATTCGAACGCGTTCTCTCACGGTGACCAAAAAATGTCCACCTCAGAGGCACCTCCGGAGGCAGGCCGCCGCACGCCGGCGACACAGCTCCAGCTGTCGAACTGACCCGCAGCTCCTCTAAGAGCGGGAACTGTGACGAAAGTTGACTGAGGCGGTTGTCAGGAATCATCATACGGATCACATGGTGGCTCTCTCATGACGGAAGACCGCCCGACCACTCCTGGGTGGCACTGCCACCGGTGTCGCTTGACGTCCTGTCGACAGCGTGCCGACAGCGACACAGACCATGTGGGACGCGTCGAGTATCGACCTCTACTGCTTACCCAGCCTTCGAGTGTATCCTGGTTGTGGTCCCACACCCACTGGTGTCCATCTCAGAGACCGCAGGAGGTCATGAGGGTCGATGGGAGTGCCAACCCCACAATGCCTAAAAAAATGTAAAAACCCACTAAAAACCCAGCCCAGTAGGGGAGTGTCCTCCGGCGCTATTTTTACCGGCGGTGCGCAGATCAAAAAACGGTAAGAGACGCGTGAGTGGTGCAAGACCCGCGCGACGCACAAGCCACAACGAGACCCCGGCGGGAAGCGCGAGCGCGGGGCTTCTGGAGAGACTGCCCACTGACAGTGCCACTCGGAGCCCGCAGTTTGCGAGCGAGACCGGCGACTCCAGCGACCCACTCCACACGAACGTGAGGAGCAGTCACGGCCGGCTCGACGCGACCGATCCTCAGGGTGTGCTTCGGACACGGCATCGAGACGGCATGAGAGAGCGTCCCTGACCGACACTCCACTCCGACAGCACACACAGAGCCCTCCCCCTCCCCGCTCCTCCTCGCGCAGCGGGCGCGGCATAGAAGGGGGCCGCGCCACTCGGCCGAGCCGGGCTCAGCCTTTCCGCGACTTTGCGCTTCTGTAGGCGGGGAAGGGGGAGGGGGAGGGGGAGGGGGTCAGCTCACACGACCTTCACCAACAGTGATTCATGGTCGTTGGTGGCATCTACCGTTCAAGGCCTGTAGACGCGGCAGAAGAGCTATTGTTAATTCATGACTACTTCTCTGCATTAATCATTAATTGGGACCTGTAGACGCGGTAGAAGAGCGTCGCAAAGACGACGCTGGCGGCGGCCCACCCGCTGATGCCCAGCGAGTGGCCGAATGCGAAGTTTGAGATGACCTGGGGTGCGGGGCGCGGTGCGGGTGGGGCGTGAGTGTTTTCAACTTGTGGGCGGAAGGGTGTGGTGCGGGTGGGTGGTGGGGCGTGGTGTGGAGGGGCGGGGACCAGAGGGTAGTCGGGCGGGGCAGCCAGCGGGCGCGCCATGGAGAAGATCTGGCGCGTGGTCATGATGATCGTGAAGGCGACGGGGCCGAAGCGCTTGATTGTGTAAAAGATGAAGAGCTGGCCTGTTAATGATGTCATGCACTAATTCACTGGGCCCGAAGCGCT
>NW_005198802.1:0-1763 GCF_000372725.1 Emiliania huxleyi CCMP1516
TAGACGCGCATGCGACGGCAGAGCGCCCACACGCGTTACATGCGGTCTCCGACGAGTATGACGACGGCGCGGCGAACGCCACATATGCACATGCACATGTGCTCGTTGGTGTCAGTGTAGCTAGGACTCCGGGTGTCTTCGTACGACAGACGCGACGCACAGCAGGCGTTTCACATCTTTCAATTCAACAGTGTCCCTTTGGCTAAACTTTCAGTCCGTCCTCACAGAAAAGAATTCTTGGAAAAGAAGTTTACGACAAAAGTCAAAACTCCCTCGCACAACACTGGGCACGGGACTCGCGAACTTTCCCAGCGAACTGCAACAAAAGAACATGGCTCAGGGGCCCACCCGCGAGGTGGGTGCTAGCATGAGCCCGATCCGTCGCGTCTGAGCCACAGCGTGTCCCGACTCGACTGCCGGCGTCCCAGTCCGGGGGTGTTTCTCTTCTTATCCGTTACCATGTAGAGCAACGCCGAGGGCGGGCCCTTTCGGGCTCGGGCCGCCCTCTCGCCCGCGCCTCTGCGGGGCTCGCACGTGGTAGCGGCGGTCTGCTCACGACAGTGAGTGGGCTCTTCACGCTATCCACTGCGCCGCGGCTACGCCGCGCCCATCCAAGCCCAGGGCTTGGTCTGCTGATACCCGCTTCTCGCTCAGCGCATCTCTGAGGCTTCCCGCGCGCCGACTGCTACGCGCGCGGCGAGAGGCGCACCCCATCGGGGACAGGATTGAGGCCCCTGTACATGCTCGGCAACGCCGCCGTCGCTGCCCTCCCGAGTCCTCAACATGATGCCGCACATGCGCAACCCATTCTGCGCACACGCCGCAGGGAGGAGTTTTCACTCCACCGACCGAGTTTCTCCTTCCTGCAGGGCGAGAGACATCAGCCTCTCTACTTCCAGGAGAACATCTACGCCACACGCTATCCCGACGGTCCACAACCCACACTCTCGCTGCAGTCGATCCAGCCCTCGCACTCCCCACTGGAGATCTAGCGAGGCCCCCCAGGCTGGGACAGGATTGGAGCCCCTGTGCTGCGTCTGTGGTGATATGTGGGGACACTTTCTCCTCCCTATTCATGTCAGTCACTCGACTGCGTCGAGGGGGGGGACGTCTGAGCCACAGCGTGTCCCGACTCGACTGCCGGCGTCCCAGTCCGGGGGTGTTTCTCTTCTTATCCGTTACCATGTAGAGCAACGCCGAGGGCGGGCCCTTTCGGGCTCGGGCCGCCCTCTCGCCCGCGCCTCTGCGGGGCTCGCACGCGTCGCAGTGCTCTTGCGTTACGGCGGTAGTGATCCCGAATGCCCGTTCGGAAAAGCAGACAAAAAGAAAGCGCGGGCCGTCTCTTGGGCTTGCACTAAAGCTGACTATCTACAAGCAGGCGATGAACGCCACCTCGCTGTGCGTCGGCTTGGATCAAACGGTCCGCGGCTACTTCGCCCAGGCGTTGTCGATGCTCGACTCCTCGGCACCGCCGCTGGTGCCGCTCTCCCGGGCGCTGCTGAAGCGGGGAGACGACTCCACCTCGAACGCCATCATCGCGGCTTTTGCTTGCGACAGCACCTTCGCGGCCTTCGCCAAGAACGAGATGGACGGCATCATCGCTCGCGACGATGAGGACGCCGAGAAGCTCGCGGCGGGGATCCGCGAGGCGGTCGCTCGCGGCGTCCTCGATCCGAACCCGCCGGTGGAGCCTGTGTGCAAGGTCAACGTGGCGGGCAAGTCGGCCGACCAGGTCGCGGGTGAGATCGTCGCGAAGCTGGGCG
>NW_005198801.1:0-5949 GCF_000372725.1 Emiliania huxleyi CCMP1516
GCTTCCGAACAAGAGTTGCAGGAAGGCATACGCGGGCGAATGCTCCGCCTTCTTCACCTGGAAGGACGCGGCGTCGGGCGTCGCCCGGCTTTGCTTCGGGCCACTCTCGGGCAGCAGCAAGTGCAGCGGCCAGCTCGTGTCTGGCTGTGCTCCACTCCCGCCGCCGTCAGCCCCGCCGTCTGCGCCGCCGTCCGTGCCTTCTCCACCGCTTGCTCCACCACCGCTCACCTGCAGCGATCTGGCCGGGCGGACTGAGCTTCCGAACAAGAGTTGCAGGAAGGCATACGCGGGCGAATGCTCCGCCTTCTTCACCTGGAAGGACGCGGCGTCGGGCGTCGCCCGGCTTTGCTTCGGGCCACTCTCGGGCAGCAGCAAGTGCAGCGGCCAGCTCGTGTCTGGCTGTGCTCCACTCCCGCCGCCGTCAGCCCCGCCGTCTGCGCCGCCGTCCGTGCCTTCTCCACCGCTTGCTCCACCACCGCTCACCTGCAGCGATCTGGCCGGGCGGACTGAGCTTCCGAACAAGAGTTGCAGGAAGGCATACGCGGGCGAATGCTCCGCATTCTTCACCTGGAAGGACGCGGCGTCGGGCGTCGCCCGGCTTTGCTTCGGGCCACTCTCGGGCAGCAGCAAGTGCAGCGGCCAGCTCGTGTCTGGCTGTGCTCCACCGCCAATGCCACCGTCTGCGCCGCCGCTCACACCACCGCCCACGCGGCCGCTGCCGTCTGCGCCGCCACCGCTCACCTGCAGCGATCTGGCGGGGCGTGTTGAAGTCGACAAGTGCAAGAAAGCGGATTCGGATGCGTGCTACATTTACTACGAGGTAAAGAATGCCGCGAAGCACAAGTACAAGCTCTGCTTCGCGAAAGAGGGCGAGAGCAAGTGCGACAATGGGGAGTCCATGACCTGCCTGCCCACCAGCGCACCCACCACCGCTCCCACCGTGGTGCCGACGACGGCGCCGACGAGTGCGCCGACCAGCGCGCCGGCGAGCCCTTCACGGCCATGGTCGCCGCCACTCCCACCAGCACCGCCGCCACCAGCACCACCGTCGCCCTCGCCGCCACCCCCCAGCTTCCCCCCGATGGTCCCAGAGGGCACCCCTACTTTGCCACCCCCACCACCCTTGTTACCGCCGCCAAGCCCGCCTTCACCTTTGCCCCCGTCGATCCCGCCGCCACCCACGCCGCCACCTTCACCGCCGCCTTCGCCACCGCCCTGCGGGCTTCGTATCGACTTTGAAGGGGATGGATCGGAGGCTGACCTGGCGAACGACATCAACAACCTCGGCGGCTTCCCAGGGCCTGGTCCCACCGTGACAGTCTCGGCGTGTGACGGCGGTCTCGCCCACGGAGTGGAGCCCCCATCTGGCGGCTGCCCGTGTGGGTGTGGCTGCGTCTGCTCAGGCCTCGCACCCGCGCCGCCGGGGACTCCGCAGCAACTCCGCTTCTCGAAAGTCGCCTCGTTGTACGACGGCTCGCACCAGACTGAGCCCGTCCAAGTCTTGGTGCTCAGCACTCTCTACCCTACTCAAGAACCAGAACTTTCTCTCCACGCCATACAGCCATGTCACAACGGTCACCCTCTTATGGATCGTCTGATCACGCCGCCCAGTCATGCAACCTCTTCCTCCCTCGCCGCAGGACCTCGTCCTGACCAACGAGACCGAGTACACGCCGTGGAGCTCGATGCGCAACGGGCGCGAGGGCAAAAAACTCGGCGAGGTGTCTGTCGCCGCCTCTACGGACACTCGCTTCAAGTTCCGATTCACGGACTCGAACGACACGGACGGCACGCCGGTGGTAGTGCCCTATGGTGCAATTTCGTGCCACTGAAAGCCTTCCGCACACACGCTGCCAACCCGTCCCCTCTGCTGTGCAGCGTTCGACCTTTGTCTCTTCGACATCGACACTGGAGTGAACGGGGCCCTCGCAGAGTCCGTCGAGGTGCGACACGCGCTGCGGCCATCGCCACCGCACACACTTGCAGCTAGCGCGGTGCACGCTGCGCCTCAAGCCTCGCCGACTATCTCAGGCGTGCAACATCGTCGACTACTTTCACCACGGCGGCGACATTCCTGATGGCCACGGCTACCTTTGCGATAACATCAAGGTGGACGGCTATCTGGAGATCACGACTCCGTCTGCTGGCTGCACGCTCGTCACGGGGCTGAGAGAGGGGACTGGTGGGGACAATCCCGCCACATGGGACGACGTTGTCGTCGATGCCGACGGAGGTTTCGTATGCGAGGACTACGATGTGTGCCCGAGCAGCGGCGTCTCCGGGTTTGCCCGGGGGCCGGGCGATGGAGTCGTCGACATACAGACCTGCGCCACGGATGGCAGCGAGGGGGCAGGACTCTTCCCCTCTAGCACAGATATTAGTCCGTGGCTGCGCGGGAAGCCGATGCGCTACACGATGCCCAAGTTCGTGTGCTTCACGTATGCGGCCGGTTCGAGCAGCTTTGAGCTGACGTACCGGGTCGGACCAGGGGATGGCGCGCCCTATTACGGCCGCAACTTCTTCTTCTCGGGCGCGAGCGTCATCGCTCCGGACGACGCTTGTGCCCGTCCTGCAACCCCGACCCCGCCAGACTAGCCGCAGGCGGCCTCCCCGTAGCACAGAGCCCGTACGTGTAGCTGCCATAAGCTGGAGGCTTCTAACTATCTAGAAAAGATGAAAGGAGAGAACACTGAAGTGGTAAAGACGTGAGATCTCGAGATCCGAAAACACAAAAACGATGGGGGGGTGACCATTGCGTTCTCCTCCTCAGCGGCGCGGGTGCGCCGTGACGCCATGATACACCCCAACTACTCCAGAATGATCGGCTCATCGCGCACGATTTTCTCGCCGGTGCGCTCGATCACCTCTACGACGAGGGGCGCGAGAAATGACCCCGAAACGATGAGCTGGAAGCGCGGGTACGGCGGCAGGCGCTCTCGCAGCCACTTCTCGTCGTCCTCGGCGCTCTCGACGTGGCTCGATTCGCTTGAGTTCACCATCCGCCGGGCGGCCTCGATCTCCTTGTGCGGCTCCAGCTCCTCGACGATGAGGCGCTCCCTCTCTGCCGCCCACTCGGCGACGCGGCGCAGCAGCTCCCTCCGCCGCTCTCGCAGGCTGACCTTGAGCACCTCGGCGCGCGCGACAAAGTCGAGCTCGAGGAACTTACCATCGCTGAAAGCGAGCCGCTGGATCGACACCCCATTGGCGTTCAGGACCGCCGGCGCCAGAGCTCCCTTACCCTTCTTTCGCGCCTTTCCTCCTTTGCCGGCGGCGGCCTCCACTCCAACCTTCAGCTTGGGACCGACGCGGTAGCTGTACGACTTGAGGGCCTCGCCGGTGAGGAAGGCGTCGACCGATGGCTTGCTCCGCGCCAGCCGGTCGAACTGCCGGATCTGCACCGCGAGCTGCGCCCCGTGCACCACCTGCGCCGCCCGCCAACCGCGCTGCACTAGCACCGCCTTGAAGCAAAATTCGCGGATGGCGCGAGCGACCTTTGCGCGCTCGATGCACTCCTCGAGGAATTCGCGCAGCCGGTCCGCTGCCCGGTGTTTGATGCGCTCTCTGCACCGCTTCAGCCGCTGCTTGAACCAGGCGAGCACCTCCCCGAGCCGGCGGACTCGCCGCCGGAATATGTAGGCACTCGCTTGCGCCTCGAGCGTGCGCACAGCCTCACGTTTAACGCTGCGGTAGCGTTCGATCGCGTCCAACCACACCTGCCCTGACTTGGCCAGGGCGACGAGCACCTTCCAGCTCGCGAGCCGTCGTTCGTTGCCGCCCAGCCGCTGCTCGGCGCGAGCCCGCCGCTCGCCTCCCCGCGCAGAGGCAGGGTGCTCGGAGTGTGAGGCGTGGGTAGAGGCTGCTCGCTCGGCCGAGCGTCTTCTTCCCGCGCCCAGCGAGGTGGTGGCGGCGCTCATCGCCTTTACAGCTTCGCGGTTCTCAGCCACGTAGTCGCGCTGGCTCTGAGCCTTGGCGAGTCGCCGAGCGACCTGGTGTTGCGCGACCCGCGCCTCGAGCTGATGCCTCTCCGATGCGTCTCCTCGGATGAGGGCCAGTCGCTGCTGCACAGCGGCCGGGTAGGTGTGCGCGGGCGGCGGGGAGAGAAGGACAGAGGCCACACCCGTCCTGCGAGAGGATTGGGCCGGCGAGGATGGCTCTGCCTGAGTCGACTTGGCTGGCCGCGATGCGTCGGAAGCGGCCGCGCCGCCAGCGACTGTCTGCATCTCTGCGTGCCCGTGCCCGTACCCATCCTTGCGAGAAGAGTACGTTGCATCATGCCGCTGCCGGAGCGCCTCAATCTTGTCCCACGTCTCCGAAAATGTCTTATCGTCCCTTGCGCCAGACTTTGCGGCGGTGTCAGCGTTAGGCACGCCGCTGAAGGAATGCACCTCGACGAGGCGATTTTGGGCATAGACGTTCTGCAGCTTGGTGAGCTCAGAGAGCTTGTGGCCAATCAGCGAGGCTGCCGACCGCGGTCGGCCAGGCTGCCCAACCGCGGGCAGTGGCAACGTCGCCATGGCGACGGCGCAGCATGTTCCACGAATATGTAACGTTTCCCCTGCACTCCAAGTGCTCCAAGTGCTCCGAGGTTTTGTGCACGATGCTCCAGAGCACTGCTCGGGAGCGGGAGGCAGGGTCACACACTGGAACACAACGTTCACACCAGAGCCCTCTCACACCTCACTCAAGGAGATGGCCCCGCCCGCTCCTGCGATTGCCAGTTCGGATGCGTTTTCCTTGACCACAGCCCATCCCACCCGCGTCCCGACCTGCCTGTTCTGTGTTCTAGCATGAACGATGGTGAATTTCTTTCTATACTGGGCTGTCTGGCGCCTTCGTCTCTTCACAGCCATATCCCTCAAGGAGGTGGCCCCGCTCCTCGATCTCAACGATTCCCCTTGGCCAGCGCACCTACCACTGATTCCAAAGGTGATGCTGCAGCCCTCGCCTGCGCCCGTCCGCCACCGAGCGGCCGCGCCGCTCACGCACCGCGCCCCCACCACCCCACGCGCCGGGCGAGCCGGCTCACGGGGCGGAACTCGATCACACGCGCGCCCTGCAGCCCAGCGGGCGCGCGAAATGTCACGCGAGCCGAAGGACCGACCCCCACCACCCTCCATGCACACCTCGGCTCACGCCGCCCCCCGCCCGCCTCCGTCGCAGCACCCATGGCGCCGTGGGACTTTCTGTTCGAAGAGAAGACCTACAAGGTTGGCAAGAATGGCGTGTCCCCGATCCAGAACATGGCCGCGTACCTCGGCGGCTCCGCCATCCAGACCGTGGGCGACAACCCGGTGACGGCGTACCGGCAGCTGGTGCAGCAGTACGCGAAGAACCTCGCGGGCGAGACCGTCGCCCCCGCCGTCGCCACGGCCGAGGCCAACGCCGTCTTCATCGCCGCGCCGTTCACTGCGTCAATGTCTGGGCTGTGGCCGCGCCTGATCGGAGTCCTCTTCAAGCGGATCCCGAAGTTCGGCGTGCTGCTGGGGTACACGTACCTGAGCGGGAACGACGAGCCGGGCTACGCCGCTGCCACCGCCGCCTCCATCCTCTCCGCCCCCTTCATCAACCCTGTCCGCATGGTGGAGAAGCAACAGCGTGCCTTCCTCAAGCAGACGGTGCGCGCCCCCGCACCCGCCGCACCGACCGCACCGACCGCACCGCCCGCGAGGCCGGGCGAGCGTGGCGCGTCGCAGCGTCCTCACGTCGTCCCCGCCCTCAACCCTCCCCGCCCTCCCCCCCGCCTGCAGGGCACCGAGAAGCCAATCATGGAGATCCTCGGCGAGGTGCGCTCAGCCGCCGCCATCCGTCCTCCCCTAGAGAAGGTCACCGTCTCCCACGCCCCCGCCGCCGCGTCCTCGCAGGCGTCCTCAAAGTATTTCGCGCCCCTCTTCCGGGGGACGGTCCCGCTGATGGGCCACTCGCTCGCGTCGGCGGTGCTCGGCCTCGTCG
>NW_005198801.1:6049-30825 GCF_000372725.1 Emiliania huxleyi CCMP1516
CAAAAGTACGTGCAGCAGCAGATCGGCCAGACGGGACAGCTGTCCGGCTCCGCGACCAACCTCGTCGCGTCGGCCGTCGTCTCGCCCATCTACGTGGTCGTCACCAACCCGCTCTCCCGCCTCGAGGTCATCATGCAGACCAACTCGATCAAGGGCAAGTCCATCGGCCCCTTCGAGGCAGCCCCGCCCGCCTGCACCCCTCGCCCCTCCTGCTCGCGCCCCTCGCCAGTCACCGCTGTCGAAACTACAGCGGCAGTCTTCCCTTGCAACGGTCACCCCCCCTCCCCCCCCCCCCCCCGTGCCGCGGTCAGGCTGTGCGCGAGCTCGGTGCCCACATGGCCAAGTTTGGCCTCAGCGGCATCTTCCGCGGCCAGGGCATCGGCATCTTCAAGGGCATCATATCGCTGACGCTCTTCCACGAGGGCCGCCTCTTCCTCACGCGCCAGTTCAAGGCGTACAACGTCCGCACGGGAAAGATCCCGGCCACCGCCACCGCCTGAGCTGCGCACCGCGGAGCATGCCACGCGGCCCTTGAGGGCTGGGTAAGGCATGCCATGTCACATGCACATGATCGGTCGTCTCTTCTGTGATGGTGGGTGGGCCTTAGTGGGCGGGAGTCTGTTGGGCAGGGCAGGGCGGGGGGTAGGGGCGGGGGCTGTCCGTGACACGACGCCGCGCCGTAATTTATCGGGCGGGCGGGCGGGCTGCGTGCAGTGCGTCGCGGACTGAGGTGGCGCTGCAAGCGTCTGTGTACCGTGGACCAAATAGTCGGGGACGGTGGCGACGCCCCGATCTTTGTTTGCGGGCCGTGTACTTCTACTTCAAACTAACGTGAAAACTCGTCGTCTGCAAAAAAGTCAGCGGCCCACCACAAATAAATAAATAAAAACGGACACCTCTACTAGGAGATGGGTAAAAAGGAACAGGTCCCCGCCCTGCGGTCTTTGTGTAGGGTTCTTTGTGGGTGTGGTCGGCGACTAGCCGGGGTCGTCCTCCCGATGGGGGACTAGCACACTAGCCGTCTTCCACATGGTCCCTCGGGTCCCTGCTGCTCCTAATCTCTTCGTACATCCTCCTGCTGATCTCCGCAACGTCCTGCTCCCTCCCTCGTCTCGCCCTGCGCGACTGCTCCGCCTCACCGTCGTCCGCCCTGCGTCGTCTGGTGACGGGTCCTCCATAGTCGGTTGAGGTCGCCGCCCTCCTCGTGCCTCTTCCCAACGTTCCCTCGGCGGTCGATGCCCACCACACCCGAGCAATGGCATTGAATTTTGGCAATGGCATACTCGAGTATGGCGCAGCACGCCCGCGCAAGATGGGTGTACCACCGCCGGCCGTGCTGCCCGCTGGGGTACACCTGCTCGCGCTGGCCACACTGAGACACTGTATGGCAAGCGCGGCGCCCAGGTCGACGGACGACGACATACACACACATACACACCCGCGCACATATGCGGCCATGCACACAACTGCAACTCTGCGCACAGGTGTGGCGACGAGCGAGTCGTGGGCGGTAATCTGTGTATGCACTGCGCTACAGAGTGCCGCCGTGGCACGTGTGGGGTGTAGGAGGCCGCGATGGACTCGTCTCCACCCTCAGCCGCAACACCGCTCGAGAAAGCCTTGATTCGTGGTGCTTTGCGGCTATGAAGGAGGCGAGTCCGACTGCATGCCAAAGGCCGAGGCGTAAGGGTCCGGGCGCGGCGAGTCAGGCCCCTCGGGTTCAGAGTCGGCCGCGGGCGCGAGGTTGTCGCTAGGCAATTTCTCGGCCTTTGGCTGGTTTGAAGCCGACTGCGCTCGAGCCCTCTGAATGAAGTAAAAGAGAAGCACAGCGCAGGCAGGGCCGATGAGAATAATAGCAATCAAGGTCTGGTGCTTCTTAACCCAAGTGCGTTGTTTGGAGGAGGGGGAGGAGGGAGCAGCAGAGCGTTTCTTGGCCTTGGAGGTGTGGCTGTTGCTCTTGCTCTTCGCCGCTTTGCTTCCGGCACCGCCGCCGCCGACGCTTCTGCTGGTCTCATTGTCCTTCTTTTGCCGTGCTCTCTTCTTCGGAGAAGCATCACTCGCGTTCGCAACATCTTTTTCGGATGGCTCAGAGGTTGGAATTGCTTCAGCCTGTGCGGAGGCCGCGGCCGGCTTCGCTGCGGGCGGAGAGCCACCCGCTGGCGACACGGCTGGCGGCGGAGGGCTGGCCGCCAGGACCACCGTCAAGCAGCAGAGCAAGAATGGTGCGACAGGCATTGTGCGGGCTGACGTGTGGAAGTTTTGACTTCTCTTTTTTCGGCCATACAAGAATTTTACGAAGAAACTCCCTCGCACAAGAAAGCGGATAGAAAACAAGAACACAACGCACTCTCTCGCATTACAAGGGTCTATGTCATGTCGGGGAGGACAAGACAGATCCACCGAGCATGGACAGCCTCAGAACGTGTGGCAATCGGAAGTTTCGCTGCGTTTCTTCTTTTTGTGTTACGGATACTAGTGATGCTGCACTAGGCGGCCCGGTTTTAGCAAAAAGCAGATACGACGCCTTTTTTCGCAAAAGCAGAGACACCCACACCGCGCTTGGTGTCCAGTCCGACCGAGCCTGGCTGTTCTTCACCTTTCTATATACATACAGATACAGTCGAGAAGGGAGAGACAGCACCGGAACTGGGACGAAAAAAACGAAAATCGGGCACGGGATAAACACGGAGGCACGTAGTGACGCAAGGGAGTCTACGTAGGCGACGGTGGCGTCCTCCGACGCCACGCGGCGAGCCTGAGCTCGTCGCAATCTCATCCGCCGCCGCGAGCGAGCTGCAGCGCGACTGACATTGCACCCCACTCACAGTTATTGTTATGGTGTTATGGCTCTCGGGGCATAGCAGCCCATAACATGTTCTTGGGTGTTATGGCTGTTATGGGCCGGCCCCCTAACAGCCATCACACACCATAACATGTCCATGTGCTATGAGAGAGCCGTCCCGGATCCACGGTGTGAATGACATGACAAACAAAAAAACACAAACACATCTCTCTCTCTGACATGCGCTGGGCCTGCAGCGACAGCCACGACCGCGTCGACCAGCTCGCCTCGTCCTCGTGCTGCCGCTTGGAGAGCTTGTTGCGCACCTTGTCCTTCATCTGGTAGTGGTGGTAGAACAGTGGTGGTAGAACAGCCGCTTGACTGCGTTGCACCACCCTTGGCCTGTGGGTATGAGAGTTTCCGGCAACCCAGAGGGAAACCAAAGGGTCCCCAGCACTTTGCGTTAGTTTCCGGAAATTTCGAGGGAAACCAGAGGGTGTTTGGTGCTCCATTCTGGCAACTCTCAAGTTTCCCTGAGTCTGAGCTGGTCTGGGGCAAAATCTGCAAACCCCCGGCAAAATTACCGGGTATTTTCCAGGTATACCCGGGGGTTATACCCGCAAAATACCCCGGTATTTGCCGGTTCGGCTTATTTTGGGCCCAAACCAGCCTCAGACTCGGAGAGAATTGGTTTTCAAAAATCTCTCTCAGACTCGGCTCAGAGCCCGGAAAATTTGATGGTTTCCCCGGAAACTAGAGAGGAAACGAAAGGGAGAGAGAGATTTTTAGCAATACCAAACAACGAAAGGGAGAGAGAGTTTTTTATTAACCAAGCAAGAAGAAAGGGTGCTGGAGAGAAACACGGAAAAGAAACGAGGCAACGTGCGAGAGGAAACATACAGCGTGTGTGTTTTCTTTCTTTCTTTACATACAAGCCTAACACCACCCGCCAAGGTTTCGAACAGGTACATTTGTACGTCGGTGTCCGAGCGCGAGAGGGCCGTGCGCGCCACCGTCTTTTTTCCCGCCGAAACAGAAAATGAAGAAATACCGCGGCTAACTTCTCGGCGCTTGGCGCTTCGACTCTTTTGGCTCTTCAGCCAGGTGCGCGCGCTGTTCGAGCTTTGACACGTTGTGTATTCGCGCCGCTACAACGTTGGATTCGCACGTTTCCAATGAGGAGAGACCTCGCGGCCACCCTGCTGCTGGTCGCTCTTCTCTTCGCCTTCCCGCTCCACGTTCTGCAAGCATCAAACTCGGGCCGCATTTCTCACGAGACGAACCGGACACCAGTGGTGACGGATGGTGGGCTCCCTGCGGCTCGACGAGCACGTGGAGCGCCGGCAATTTGTGCCGACGACAAAAGCAGCATACCGCGGATCGTTCATCAGTCATGGAAGGAGAAGAGACCGCCGCCACCACTCGAGCCACTCTCAGCCCGCTGGCGATCGCTGAGCGGGTGGGAGTACAGGCTCTGGACCGACGAGGACAACGAGCGGCTCTGGAAGGAGCACGCGCCCGAGCTGATCGACGTCTTCTCCGCCTACAACGACACGCCGCACACGGTCCGCGACGGCCACGAGGTCGGGGCCTCTGTGCGTGAGGGCTACGAGATCCAGCGCCCGACGGGGATCCGGAGGGCGGACGCGAGCCGGCTGCTGTACATGCACGTGCACGGCGGCGTCTACGCCGACCTCGACGTGATACCGTGCGCCGCCGGCCACAGGTGGCCTGCGGCGGCTAGCACTCTTCGGACTCAGTGCCCAGGCCAGCCATAGGTGTGGCGACAGCATCGACGGGCTGCTCCACAAGCCGCTCGTCCTTGTAAGCCTCACGCCCGGCCCCGCAACTCCGTCGCGCGTCTGATTGCGGGGAGCTTCGCCCACCGCCCCGCTCCTCCCAGGTGAGAGAGCCCGGGCAGAGCAAGCGGTCGAGGCACACGCGGTACGTGACCAACTTCTTCATGGCGTCAGCGCCGCGCCACCCCTTCTGGAAGCACGCCCTCGGCCTCTTGCGCCCGCGCGCGCGCCACAAGGACGTGATGAGCGCGGCGGGGCCCTACTTTCTCAACGCGGCGTGGGAGTCGTACTCGAAGAAGCGGACGCGGCGCTGCGGGGCGTCGACCCGATCCGCGGACGCGCCGCTCCCCTACCACGAGCTGCAGGAGGCGTACGCCGTCCACTTTTGGGCGGGCACGTGGCACGTCCGGAACCTTGCCACCGCGATGCCGCGCGGGCTCGACACAATCATCTTCGACCGCACGCAGCAGCTGTGGCTCGGCGTCAACCACAGCGAGAATTGCGCCGCCGCCGCGCCAGACCTCCGCTTCGTTGAGGAGACGTGGGCGTGCTACGACTCGCTCTGGCCGTGCCCACGGCCAACGTGGGCTCGCTTTGATCGCGAGTGTGGCGGGATCAAATCTCAATGCCCGAGCCAGGCGGCGGCGGAGAACGAGTGGTGGCGGAGAAGCGGCGGGGTGAGATAGATGACAGTCTCTCTCTCTCTCCTCATGTTCAGTCAGTATTCACACACATGTTCACATCACAGTTCAAAAAACGAATCGCAAAAGACAAACTCGCTGGTTTTGGCATTGAGAAAACATTCGTGTGTGCAAATCCTTGCGGCGCATGTTGCGGCGGCGAGCCTGCGCCCTCGCCCGCCCGCTCCCGGGCCGCGGGCTCCGCAAACACCGCAAAGCGAGGTGAATACACAATGTGAATACACAAACACATTGAGGGCTCATTGGGCCAACATGACATTGCTTTTTTCAGGTATAGGCCTCACGTCTGTTCGTGTTCCCCCCTTCTCGCGTTGCTCACATATTGGGTGCCGGCCTCGGCCGCGACGCCGTACACGTGCGTCTGCAGAGGCAACCTCCACAGCGCGAGCCGCTCCGTGTGTGTGTGCGTGTCGTCCTCGACCCACGAGGCGATTGGCGGCGGCAAGCTGAACGGCACGCGCTCAAAGTCGATCATCGAGTGCGAGCCGCGCGACACGCGGTCAAAGTTGCGGTTGGAGCCGTCCTTAAGCCGGTAGGTTGTCTGCAGCAGGTACCTGTTGTGAAGTAGTCAACAGTTATGACTCTTAGTTGATCAGAAGTAGCACTGGCGTGCGGGACCGCTGGCATGCCGGACCTGCTCCCGCTGCGCGACCAGTGATGCAGCACGCGCAGCACCTCCTCCGGGTTGAGGTGCTGCGTCATCTCGCGCGAGAAGATGAGGCCCGCGGTCGCGCGCGGCGGAGGCTCCACCACCAGGTCTCCCACCCGAAACTCGACCCCCGCCGTGCCCTCGAACTCCGCCTGCAGCCTTGCGATCTGCGGCCGAGCAATGTCGACGCCGGTGTAGTGGACGCCGAGCCGCGCAAAGGTGGGCAGCATCAGCCGCATCCACGTAAAATCACCGCAGGGCGCGTCGAGCACGCTCCTCGCCCTGGTGCGGCCGAGCGCAGCCGCCAGCGCGATCCGGGCGTTGGCGGACGCCTCCGCCGTCGAGCCGGTGCCCGAGAGGGGCAGGCTCGCGTTTCCGTGCTGCCAGGTGCCAGATTTGTAGATCTGCTCAAACATGCTCTGGCGGGCCACGTCCTCCACACCAAGGGCGGCCTGAGGGAGGAACGGAGCGCCCGTGTAGGCCTCCATCGCGTGACGAAGCCAGTCGAGCTTGTCGGCCAGCACGGCCGGCCTGTCCAGCGAGGCGAGGCTTCCGTTCCCGCTCGTGGCGAACGCGTCCACGTCGAGCCGCCGCATCCAGGCGACTGCCCGCTATGCTTCGCCGTGCTCCGCCAGCACGACGGTTGCCCAATATAATAAATAAATAAATACAACGGACATCCCAAGCTAGGGCTGGGTCGAGGACAGACACGTCCCCACCTTTGCAGGATTTTGCAAAAGCGAGGGGGGAGGGCGCATCGCCGCGCGGAGAGGGCTGGGCACAGGGCACAGGGGATCTCTCTCGCATAGGATACGCACTCGGCGGCACGAGGGCAAGGCTGGGCGTCCTATGTTTGTGCTCCCCCCCGGACCCCTCGCTCTCGGGCACTAACCATCTGACCACTCATCGACGGGGCTTGGCGAGCGGCCGCGCTGCGGGGCAGGGCTGGTGAGAATGGGCTCTGGCCACTCGCCCGTGCGGTTGTAACCCCGCATCTGTCGGACAGAGGCCTCGACCGCCCCTCGCGGCAAGCTCTCGAGCATCTCGAGCAGCTCGCCCGCCGCCATCGCCGCCTCGAACTGCTCCCTCATGCCGAGCGCGCCGCATACCCTGCGGACCGCCTCCTGCTGCACCTCGTCCGGCGTATCGGTTTCATAGCCGGACGAGTCAGCGGAGGCGGCCCGCTTGGCGGGCGGAGAGTCGGGCGACGGCGAGCGCGACTGGCGCGAGGGCCCGCTGCCGCGCGCGGACAGCGCGTTCTTGTCAACGAGACGGGGTCCAGCATCGGCACGGCCCCTGGCACCGCGGCCCTTGCCGCGCTGCTGCTGCCCACGCTTCCTGCCCGGGTTAGGGACAGTGAAGGAGCAGCCGCGCACTCCGCCGCCGCTGGGCGGCGGCGGCACGCGCGCGGCGGCGGCCGGGCCCGCAGGCGCGGCGGGCTGGCCATAGACTGAGATGAGACCGCCAGTGGTGTGGGAGTCCACCGCGCACCGCGCTGCGAGTCTGTCGTGTCCCTTGTCAGGAGCAGGAGAGCCCCACCTGTCCCCCTGATCGTTCTTCCAAAATCCTGCTCGTGCAGGTGGGGACCCTGTCCTCGTCCCATCCCTCGTTTGGCGTCTCTGGTTTCTTTCTTACACTCGCCGCACACCCGCCGCCCCCGCGCGCGCCCCACCCCGGCCGGGAGAAAGGGGAGTGACAGTTTGGGATTGAAAGCCGAGTACCTAGCACTCCATGTGCGACACGCCGTATTTTTTTTCTCGCAGCCCAGCGCGCCCTGTAGTCGTGCATGCCGCTGATCCGCCGCGAATACCAGGAGACGGCCACCTTCATCGTTCAGAGCATCGGCAAGCTGGTGGTCGGTTCGGAGATCGGCGGGACGGGGCAGAAGAGGAAAGACTACTCAAAGAAGCAGTCGCGCGCGGAGCGGCGCGCCACGGGTGCGACCGACCAGGCGCAGCAGCGCAAAGAGGTCTTGGCCGGCACGGTGGTTCTTGCGGTGCTCCTCTTCTTCGCGCTGTACGGCCTCTGGGCTACGATCCAGGGGAATGAGCCGAAGCGCACTCGCCGCAGCAGGTAACGGTGTGAGAGATGAAGGGCCTCGTGTGGTAGAAGTCCGTGTGCGCGTAGCCTCTGGACGGCACTTTCGGAGCGGCGCGCTAAAATTCGTTCAACAAAAAGCCATTCGAGCCCACGCGACACCACACAAGAGAAGTGCTGAGAGAATAAGAGGAGATACACACATACGCGCGCGACCACCCCTCTCTCCACACATACGGCTTTAGACCACACCCAGCTGCGCGGCGCGAGAGCGCTGAGCCCCCCGCGCCATCCACCGCCTTCAGGAGTCCCTGTAGTGTCGCGCGCGTCTCGGCCCACAGCACTCTGCGACTCTGGTCTCTCGCTGTTGTCGAGGCCTCCCGCCCGTAGTGCAAAGCGCCTCCTCTCTGGGCCCTCAGACCTCAAACTCTGCACACAGCGCCGCGAGGTCGGTGGCGGTCGCCATCTGGACATAGTCCGTCCGGCCCATTGCGGAGAAGACCATCGTGAGGTAGGTCCACACCTGCGGGGGGGAGGGGGTTGAGGGGAGGGGGTTGAGGGGAGGGGGTGAGGGGAGGGGGTGAGGGGGAGGGGCTGGCTGGGAGGGGCTGGCGGGGAGGGGCTGGCGAGGGAGGCACATGGGGCGGTGCAGGAGAGGGCGGGCAGGCGAGGGCGGGCAGGCGAGGGCGGTGCGGGGCGGTGCGGGGCGAGGCCGCACGTGGGCGGCGTCTTGGTTGAGGGAGAGGGCCTTGAGGTAGCACTGCGCCGCGGCGCGCTGCTCGCTCAGGTTGCCATACGAGATGCCTACGCACGCTCTACGCACGCTCCCTCCGCAGGCTCGGAGGGGGAGGAGGCGGAGGAGGGGAAAGGGAGGGGCGGGGCGTCGCTGCGCCGAGGTTGGTCAGCGCACGCACATAGTTCGGCCG
Source organism: Emiliania huxleyi CCMP1516 (assembly GCF_000372725.1). NCBI lineage: Eukaryota > Haptophyta > Isochrysidales > Noelaerhabdaceae > Emiliania > Emiliania huxleyi. Next base: position 14,944 of record NW_005198801.1, read on the forward strand.
CAACTCGAGCGCCCTCACGTAGCAAGGCACGGCGGCGGCGCAGCTCATCGCGTTCGCCTGCGTCGCGCCCAACTTGTTCCAGAGCGAGTAGTCCTACCCGCATGAGTGGCCATGCTCACATTGCCGCTGACAACGGCTTGCTCCAGAGCGAGTGCTCCTCCGGCCGCAGCTCGAGCGCCCGCTCGAAGGAGGAGACCTGCTCACAGCTGCTGGTGAGCCGCACGGCCGCCCCTCTTCTTCTCTGAAACACCCCTCTCGGCGTGGGCCCACCGCAGCGCCGTACTCGCGGGACAGGTTGTGCAGCACGCCTGGGGAGGGCAGCACCACGCCGTCCAGCCAAGGAGAGTGGAACCATGCGACAAGGCTGTGTGCGGCTCGCCGAGCACGGCGTGCAAGTCGGCGCTGTGCGGCGCCCTGCCAACGGCGCGCAGGAAGAGGGCGGTGGTGTCGGCCTGCCGCGCCCAGACGTCGTACTTGCCCTTGCCCACCTGCCGACTCGCTCAGCAAGACTTTAGACTCCTTTCGGCCTGCCTCCCGCGTGTGGGGGGGAGAGGAGCAGAGGCGCGCGGCAGGCTCCGGGAGCAGGCTCCAGGGGCACATGCTCTACCTTGAGGTACAGGCTCTACTACCCTAAGATACAGGCTCCAGGGGCAGGCTCCAGGGGCAGGCTCTACTACCCTAAGATACAGCTGCGCCTCCTCTTCGGCCGGCGCGAGCGAGGCGAAGTCCGGGTGGCGGCGCAGCCACAGGCGGAGGTGGTCGAGGGCGCGGGACGCGTCCAGCTCGTTGGTGTACGAGACCCCGAGGGCCAGCAGGGCGGCGAGGTTCTGTGCGTCGGCGGCGACGGCGCGGCGCAGGCAGCTGATCGCCGCGGCGTCGTCGTCTGCGTCGGCATGCGCCTGGCTCGAGGAGGGGGCGAGGGATGGCCCAGGGACGGAGGGGGCGAGGGGTGGAGGGGGCGAGGTAGACGTCGAGGTGTGAAGAGATTGAGGTGTGAAGACGTCGAGGTGTGAAGAGATTGAGGTGTGAAGACGTCGAGGTGTGGAGCCGTCGAGGTGTGGCGAGGGTCAGAGAGAGGGCGACTGCGACGGCGAGGGCGAGGGCGAGGGCGAGGGTGTGGCACCTGGCCAAGCAGCTGCCACGCGACGGACTCCCGCCTCGCCTCCTCCCTCCCCGCCTCGTCCAGCTGCGTCGAGTCGGACGCCTCGCGAACAGGCTCCGACCGCACGGCCGCCTCGAGGGCGAGGATCGCTTGCGGCAGGTCGCCTGCTCACAGTCTAGAGGCGTGGAGAGGCGCTGATCACACCCCACGGCGAGGGTGGCTCGCGGGAGGTCGCCCTGCCCCAGCAGCTCGCTGCCCGCCTGCACCAGCCCCTCCCTCCCGCCGCCCGCCCCGAGGAACGGGTTTGGCTCGCGGAACGCGTACTGCTGCTCCTCCGCAGCGCCGGCTGCCCCTCCCTCCTCACCCCACGGAGGGGAAGCGAGGCCGTCGAGCCCCTCCACCTCGCCTCGCAGCGACTCCCACAGCGCCTACTCGCACACCCCTCGCCCGCGTCACACACACACCCACCCAGAGAGTGCGGTGCCAACCCCCCTCCCCTTCTCCCCGCGCCCGCCTGCAGCCCCGTCCCGCTGCCGCTGTCAGCGAGCCCTTCCCACGCCGCGGCGGCGGAGTCGAGGTCGCCGGCGCCGACGCCCCACGCCCCCTCCATCTCGCTCGCGATCTCATCCGCATACTGCGTCCCCGACGACGCCGCCGACGCCGCGCCCCTCCCGCCCCTCGCCTCGCCCCTCGCGTCGCCCCTCGCCTCGCCGCCTCGCCGCGCTGTCGACGCCGCCGGCAGCGCCTGCGCCTGCGCCTGCGCCTCTGCCCGCAGCCCACCCGGCCACTCGGACCCGTCCCGCACCGCACGCCGAGCCACCGCCTCCCTCTCCCGCCTCGCCCTCGCCTCGCGCGCCTCTTGCAGCCAAACCAGCTCGGGCGGCGGCGCAAAGCCGCCGCGAGGGAGGGAGCGCTCATGCGGAGGGTGCCAGCGCGGCGGGCGGTGCTCGGCGAACCCGACGTCGCCGCTCGCGCCGGATGCGTAGCCGCCTGAGACAGCCTCTGAGACCGCGGCCTGCTCGGTGGGGTCTGCAGCGGCGAGGCTGGCGGTGGCGGCGGGAGCGATGGCGGGAGCAATGGCGGAGGGCGGCGCCGCAGCAGCGAGCGACGGAGGGTGAGACGGCACGGTAGAGGCTGCCGGCTCGCTAGGCCCGCCGGTGAAGCGCGCCCGGAAGGCCGCCTCCTCTTCGCTCATCGGCGGGAGACTGTCTGAAGACGGCCCGGCAAAGGCCGACGAGGACGAGCCCTCGCCTTCACGCCGAGCATACTCGCGCTCGAGGCCGCCGTAGATCGCGCCGCTGAGCTTGGCGAGCGCGTTGTTCTCGCCCGTGACGTCGCACCCGGCGCCCGCGACGAGGTCGGAGAGCATGGTGTGTTGTTGGGGGGGCAACAGGGAAAGAAGAATTTAAACAACGAACTCTCTCTCACAACTCTGTCTCAACAGCAGACAGGCTCGACACAGGTGCGAACTGGCGCGTGCTAGTACTATCACAGGCACACCACCGGATCCGAGGCCAAGGCCCAACAGGAGAATCGTGCTTTCAGTGGGGTTGTTTGGTGTTGGGTTGGGTTGGTTGGGGGTTGGGTTGTTCCGCGTGAGGTTGGGTCGTCGGCGCGAAGGGTGAGGTCTCGACCGCCGCCGCTCACGAAAGCGGACGGCCACCATCGGTGTTTTTGGCTTCGCCACCGTCCAAAGGCAAAGCGTGCGCAATGCGCTCGCCGGCATCGAGCGAGCAACGTGATCGGCCGAGCGGCTTGCTGTGCGGACGCCTTCTTCTGGCTCTCGTCGAGAGCGTTTTGCGGCCCGGCGGGTGGGAGAATATGTGTCGTCTGATGTGTCACTGTGTGCGTCACATCGGTCTTGATAACATGCACGGTCGATCCGTCGAAGCGATACACTCGTTCCTATCACGCTGGAAGGCTTGCACGGAGCTCTGTGCCGGCACACAGAAGAGCCGTGCGGCAAGAGAAGAGCTCGATGGGGAGCGAGAACCGTCAGATTTTCAGTCAGGTGTAACCTGAAGTCCGTCGCGATGCACTCAATCCCTCCCGAGCGAAAGCCTGTGGCTCTCTCGAACTCGTCGATATATTGCGGATAAACTGCTCTTCCCGCATAGCTTGCAGAGTCAGAGGCGCAGGGAAAGACTGCGAGTGCTCAGGTTCCCTGTCCCCGGCGGTTTCTTCGAATTCTCTTTACGCGGAAGGAACTAAACCAGCCCGGAGACGGGCACATTCGGGGCTGGCTGGGCGCGTTAAGAGATTCGGAGACCCGGACGTCTTCCCGCGACTCTTACGCGCTCGTGCCAGATCAAGAGTACATGTACCTTGGCCGGATTCTGTCCAGCTGCGACGTGAGAGAGCCTCTTCGAGGGGTGTACTTCCTCTTTGCGAGTTCAGTGCTTTCGCTTCCATGCCATGCGATTTGCGGTCCAACTCGTTGCCAGTCATCTACCAGCGCCATCCCGAGTCGATGGGGAGTCATCAGGCTCCCGCGCCGACCTCTGGCTCTTGATGTACTTCTGCCGCGGGCGCGGGCGCGGCGGCGGGCACGAGTGCGGCGGCGTTACGGCTTTATCGGGTACGAACTGAAGGCCCTCTTGGTCGTCCTCCTCAGCAATCCAGCCTTCTTCTTCAACCATCTTGGCGGTTATTTTCGAGAGGTCGTCTTTGCCCTTTACTATCGACATGATCACCGTCGACATTAAGCTGCTCTGGTGGCAATAGCCAGCCAGCAGCTCCCCCGGCCAGCAGCCAGCAGCCAAGGGGCTAACCACCCAGTAGCTAATCCCAGGGGCCCCCAGGGCCCCCCCGGGGGCCCCCAGGGGGCCCCAGGGGGCCCCAGGGGGCCCCTGGGGCCCCCAGCGGCCCCTGGGAGTAGCTAGCTGGTTAGCCCCCTTTGGCTGCTGGCTGCTTGGCTGCTGGCTGGCTGCTGGCCGGGGGAGCTGCTGCTGGCTGATATGGTCGTTATCAATCTCGCCGACGCCGACGCCGCGGACAAGGCCGACGCACTTCGCTTCGCCAAGAACGTCGAACGCGCCTTCTTCGACAGCATGACCGTCTACGGCTTCTCGGTCGGCCGCGATAACTCCTCTCTCATGAAGGCGGCGCTTGAGGACGGCAAGAACTGCGTGCTGCTGGCGTCCAGCCTGGTCAGCCGCCCCGCCTACAACTTGGCTATCCACACGCTGGGCGACGACTCGGCATCGCTGGCCGACAAGCGCGTGGCCGTCAACCTCGTTTGGCCTGCCGTCAAGGTCGCATACAAGCACGTGCACCAGCAGTGGCTCAACGAGCGCTCGATGCACCGGCTCTTCTCCGATCTCCCGGAGATTTTCCGCGAATTTCAAGCGAGGCGGGAGGCCGGGGAGCAGAACCAGGCGGACGCGGACGCGGAGATGCAGGAGGTCTACGATGAGGAGGGCTCGGAGGAGGAGCACTCTGACGGGGACTCCTACGAGCCGTCTGACGCGGAGGAGTCTTCAGACGAGGACTGAGCCGTACTCAGAAGAAAGACACTCTCCCCTGCGCAGGCTCATCGCGTGCTACCTTGCACGAGTGGGCTAGAGTGTGTACCACACCGAGCGCGTGCCGCGTTCTCTCCCTCTGAGTCTGCACCATCAGCCATCACGGTTTAACCGAACGATCCGCACGCGTACCAACACTGTGCGCGAACTGCACCTCGCGGGACCGCCCCTAGCTTTCTTCTTGTGTCGAAACGAAACAGCATGTCCCGCGAGGCATTCCGCATTGCTTTCCTTTGTGGGGACTGAGGGCGAGGAGTTTCTCCGGCCCTGGATGTGAGGTTACTGACTGCACTCCAAAAGTGCTCCAAGTGTGCGGCTCCACACTGCACTCCAAAAACCAAGTGCTGCACGCGTGGTCTGGCGCACTAGGCACTAGCATCCACTCTCCGGACGAGACGAATCACCCACGCTCAAGTCTCAACCCTCCTCGATCATGCCCGAACGGAGTAGCTGCTTGAGTACCTGTTGGGAGAGAAGAGCAAGAGGGAGAGGTGGGGTTGAGAGCCACGTGGGCCACGTGCCCCACGGTTCTGAGCGAACGCACCTTTGCGCCCGCCTCGCGCAAGGCGTCTGGCAAGGGCGTCGCCGGGTTGGCGAGCGTCGTCACGACCGGCGCCAGCCCGCCGACCGCGACGCGCCTGACGGGTCGTAGGCAACGGCGAGGGGGTCAGGCCGCGCGGTGGCTGCGCCAGCCCGCGGCGGGGGCAGGACGCACAGCGGCGCAGCGGCCGCCTCGGCCATCCCGCTCATCTCGGCGACCAGGTCCTCACGCAACGCCTTGAGCACGGTCAGGGTTGCGCCGTTGGCAGCCTCTGAGGCCGCCCACGCGCGCGAGCCAGCCTCGGCGGCCGGCCGCTCCGCCAGCATCAGCTCGAGCCTATGTGGCGAGAGAAGAACGCACGAGTGTGGACGCGGGAAACGCGGCGGCCGGCGGACGCACGCGCGGCGGCACGCGCTTGGCGGCGAGCATCCGGATCGCCTGAGCCAGGCCCTGCACCACGCCCAGCTGCAGTGTGCGGACCGGGGCGCTGCGCCGCAACGCTCCGATCGCGCGCCGGCGCAGCACCGCACCCGCCTCGACCGCCGCGTCGCTGTTCACCGCCCCGCCGCCGCCGCCGCCCGGCGTGCCCACACGGGGCTGCTCGGGCGTGCCGCCGCCGCCGCCCTCTCCGTTGGCCTCCCCGCCGCCCAGCCCGCCGCCGCCCAGCCCGCCGCCCAGCCTGGCGGTGCCGGCGGCGGCCAGCCGCTGCAGGGCGGCCGCGAAGCCGTCGCTCGCCTCGAAGAGGGAGGCGGTGCTCTCCTGCTGGTAAGGCTCGGCGAGCGGGCGGAGCAGACGCAGCAGCGCGTCCGCCCCGAGCTCGGCGGCGGCGTCGGGCGGGATGGCGGCGGTGGCGGCGGTCTCTGGCAGCCGGCCGAGCGAGGAGAGGAGGGCGGTGACGAGGCGAGGCAGCTCGGCGACGAGCACGGACCGGAGGGAGGAGGAGCGGTCGCAGGCAGAGCAGAGCGATCCGCAAGCAGACACGGCCAGAGGCCGCCACAGCGCGCGCAAGCCGGCCGGCGGCTGCGCGCTGGCCGGAGCCATAGGGGAGGCGAGGGGGGCGGCGCGGGGCGCGGAGGCGTCGGCGCCCCTCAGGAGCGGTCCGAGGAGGGGATCGGACCCGATCAGGCTGAGGTCTGCCTCGGGCCACGCCTAGTCTCGCAACCCCTCGGCTCAGTCTCGGGCAGGCTCACGATGCGGCAAGTCCCCGGCCCCAGACGCACGCGCGCCTCGCGCAGCGCCGCCTCCAGCCCGCCGACTCCGCCGCCGCCGCCGCCGCCGTCGCCGTTGTCGCCGCCGCCGGCGGGCGCTGCGGCGGGTGAAGAGTCCTCCTCGCCCGCGCGCGGGTCGGCTCCTTGGCCCGTGAGGAGCGAGGCGAAGAGGGTGTGCGTGAGCGGGTCCCGCCTGGAGGCGTGGGCACGCTAAAGGGCTGGGAGCGCGGTGTCGTGCGGCGTGCATCGCGTGCGTACGAGAGCTAAGAGCGAGTGCGACTGCAGCGTGTCCCTCTCGAGGCGCTTAACTAACTAATTAACCAACTAATTAACCAACGAATTAGGACGTGTCCCTCTCGCGGCGCTGGTCGGACTAGCGCAAGGCCCTCGTCTTCCCGCCTCTACGCTGCCCCGCCGCTTGGAGAGCACGCGAGTGAGCAGGCAGAGCCGGGTCGCGGCACCGAGGAGCAGCTCCCCCACAGCCTCCACCTGACGCCCATTCATGAAGAGTGACTCATCGATTGATCGACACGAGGAGCAGCTCCCCCACAGCCCCAACCTGCCCCCACAGCGCAGCCACCCACCCCGCACGCCCGCCGCGCGCCGCCCTCGCGTCGATGTTGGTGAGGGCGTCGGACACGTCAGTGCCCAGCGACGCCGCGGCGGCCGCCACCGCCTCCTCGACTTTGTCGCGCAGGCAGCCGAGGGAGAAGAAGACCTGCAGGAGCGGGAGAAGAATGAAACTCATGATGAAAGTTAGAGGCGGCCGAAGGAGGACGAGACCTGCAGCGCGGTGGTGAGCGACGGCTGGTTGAGCGACCGGAGCGCCTCCCGCAACATCCCGTCCGCCTGCGGCAACTCCGTGACTCGTCATCAACCTATTCTGTCGAGGAGCGCCCCGCCGCCTCACCCCGCCCCGCCTAGAGTTGACAGGCGCGAGCCAGCACAAGCCGTGAGCAGGCGACGCCTCGAGCGCGACGTCGCGAGGCGCTCTCTGCTTCAACCTGACGCCGGACGGCGGCGCCGACGGAGCGAGCGAACTGCAGCTCGGGCGCCACCAGCTCCACGCCGTCGAGTCTCTCCTCCTCCTCCTGCTCACAAGCCGCGCGCCGTGAGGAGGCGCCGCTCACAACCTCACGCCTCCGAGCCGGCTCCTCCCCCGCCTCCAGGATCTCCTCCACCTCGCGCAGCGCCACCGCCGCCTTGGGCAGCTCCGCGCTCGACAGCTCGATGCGCCACGCCCCCGACCCCGCACCGCCGCCCGCCGACCTCCGTGCCTTGGACGCGTCCACCGCCTCGTGCAGCCGCCAGCAGAGGTAGAGCAGCCGCTGGACCCGCCTCAGCAGGGAGGAGCACTCCTGCATGTGCTCCAGCTGCGACACGCGCCCGCTCAGCTGCTCGTGCTGACCCACCGTCGTCGTGCGGACGCGCCGCACCGTCGCCGCGAGCCGCTCCACCCGGCTGTGCGACTGCACGAGCCGCGCCTCGAGCGAGCGAACGGCGTCCACCTCGGTGATGAGCTCGCTGTAGCGCGCGGCCACGTGCGCGCCCAGCGCAGCGCCGAGCCGCGACTCGATGCGGCCAAGCGCCGCCGCGGTCACCTCCGCCTCCCCCGAGGCGATGGCGAGCTGAGCGAGCGCGAGCTGATCGAAGCTGGGCGCCTCCTCGATTGCTTGGCAGATGTCGCCAAGGTCGTCGCGAGAGGCGCACGCCTCGAGGTTGGCGATGAGCTGTGAGGCCATGTCTGCCGCGAATTGTCGCACTCTCGACGTCTGTCTCGGGCAGGCACACCGCCGAGTGAACAAAAGAATTCCTGCTCTCTTGCACGTGGCCTGGCGCGCACTGTCATTAACACCGAAAAGAGAAAGCGCATACAAACAAGAACACAACGCCGCACTCGAAAAGAATTTCCGGACGCAAACGAAGGCGTGAAACAACGATCGTGCCGCTCGCTCCTTCCGCACGCATATGGCGCCCTCTCTCTTCCTCGAGGCTCTCGAGGTGGCTGCCGTCAGCCTGGGCGAGGTGGCAGTCATCTGCGCCATCGGGTGCGCCGCCATGGCCTACGGCCACCTGGATGGATACACGCTCCGCCGCGTGAGCCGCTTCATGCTGCGGCTTCTCTACCCGTGCCTCATGCTCTCGCTCTTCCGCAGCTTCGACGCCGACCGGCTCGCGCGCTGGAGCCCCGTCCTCCTCGTCGCGGTGCTGCACGTGGTCGGCGGTGCCGCCCTCGGCTGGCTGGCCGCGTCTGCAATGCGGCTCCGCGCACCGCACCGCCAGCTGACGGTCGTCTCGAGCGCCTTTGGCAACTGCGCCGCGCTGCCCTTTGTGCTCGCCGTTCCGGTCGTTCGGAACTGGTCGGTCACCCGCGACGACCCGGACGCGCTGGAGACCGCGCAGGGCGTCATCGGGCTCTACCTCGGCGCCTGGTGCCTCCTCTTCTTTGGCTTCGGCCAGCGCTACCTGCAGGGCGCGGCAGAGGCTGCCCGCGATGACGCGCGGACGGCGGCCGCCCCGACCCCGCCCGCGAGCGAGCCGGCTGGCGCCCGCTTCCCGCCCGGCCGGTGGCGCAAGGCTCTGCTCTGGTGCGGGCGAGACCTCGTCGACCGAAACACCGTCTGCACGGCCGTCGCCGTCGGCCTCGGCTGCATCCCACCGCTGCGGTCCGTGCTCTCCGACGGCGGCGCGCTGCGATGGCTCGCGGGTGCGTGGGACTCGCTTGGCGCTGCGGCCGTGACCCTGTCGGTCGTCGTCCTGGGAGCGTCGCTGCAGCAGCCGCTGAGCGCACTGCTGCACACTTTGCTCAGGAGGAGGAGGAGGGCGGCTCGCCTGCCCTGCGGGCTGCCCCTCTCCGCCACTGGCCTCTTCGCTGCTCGGCGGCGGAGAGGGGGCGTGCGTGCGGTGCAAGCAGCGGCGGGCGAGGCGGGCAGCGGCGCTTGTACGACTCGAGCCCAGCCCTTCCCGTTGATGCGGGGCGCGACCAGCGTGCTCGGCGATGGCGGCGAAGGCGGCGAAGGTGGCGGCGGAGGTGGCGGCGAAGGCGGCGAAGGTGGCGGCGGTGGTGGCGGCGAAGGTGGCGGTGGAGGCGGCGGAGGCAACGGCGACGGGGTAGGCGGAAGTGGAGTTGGTGACGTCGGGGCAGCGCTTGACAGTAGCGCGCGGAGGATGATTGCCGCGAGCGTGCTGGTGAAGCTGCTCGTGCTGCCCGCCGTTTCGATCCCGCTCGTCTCGCTTGCCGCGCGAGACGGCTTGCTGCCCGACGAGCCAGCCGCCCTAATGGTGCTGCACGTACAGTCCGCGGTGCCGTCCGCACAGACCGCCATCGCGGTGCTGGTGGCCGCCGGTCAGACAGCTCTCGCGCAGCAGCTCTCGCAGCTCTACGTGTTGCAGTACGTGCTCTCCACCCTCACGCTGGCAGCAGTCATCGTCATCGCCGTCGAGGTGATATAGCCGTCGGGATTCAGGTCTCCCAATGTCGATTGTCGTCTCGTGATGTGTTTTTTCCATTCGCTTCAGTCTCTCGGACGTCAACCCCGAACCCGCTGCACACTGGTATCGACACATGGCTCATGGACGGGACTAAACACTCTTCTCTAATTTTGCGGCGGCCTCGTAGCTCGTGTATCCTTTCGTGGAGAGAGAAAGGCACTTTTAATCTCATAAAATTTTCCAAATACTCGGTGTGGTGAGAGAGAGCTCCGAACGCCCCCACAGAAAGGCTCACCGAGGCCTCACAGTTTGGACATGACGTGCTTCACCCGCGTGTACTCCTCGAAACCGTACGCGCTCAAGTCCTTGCCGCCGCCGCTCTGCTTGAACCCGCCATGCGGCATCTCAGCGACGAGCGGGATGTGCGTGTTGACCCACACCGTCCCGAAGTCGAAGGCGCGGCAGCAGCGCAGCGCGCGCGCGTGGTCGCTCGTCCACACCGAAGACGCGAGCCCGTACTGCACGCCGTTCGCCATCGCAACCGCGGCCGCCTCGTCGGCGAAAGGCTGCACTGTGATGACGGGCCCGAAGATTTCCTCCTGCACCATCTCGTCCTCCTGCCGCAAGCCGGCGACCACGCTCGGCTCGAAGAAGAAGCCCCTGCCGCCGGCGGGCCGGCCGCCCGCGACGACGCGCGCGTGGGGCGGCAGCCGGTCGAAGAAGCCCTTGACTCGCTCGAGCTGCGCCTAGCCACACCAGAACATGCCCCTCGTGCGGGCGGGCGAGAGAGACTGGGCCGGCGAGCTGCGCGCAGCCGAGAGCCCTGCTGTTGAGAGGCCCGACCAGCACGCCCTCAGAGTCCATCGTCGTCGCGGAGCCGAGCTTGGTGTTCTGCTCCGCCTCCCGCGCGAGGAGGGCCACCATCGTCTCATACGCCGCCGCCTCGACCACGACTCGCGTCGCCGCGGTGCAGTCCTGCCCCGCGTTGAAGTAGGCGGCGACGGCGATGTCGGCCGCGGCGGTCTCGAGGTCGGCGTCGGCAAAGACGACGACGGGCGCCTGCCAGCCCGGCGCCGGCAGTCATCGAAGGGAGGAGGGCGAGGAGGAGGGCCGGGAGGGTCGAGGAGGGCGTGGCGGAGGGATCTGTGGAGCATAGCACACCTTGCCGCCGAGCTCGAGGTGAACTCGCTTGAGGAGCGGCGCCTGCGGAACGCATCGTGGACGTGTCGGGGACGTGTCGTGGCGAGAGGTGCACCCGCGCTTGAGCGGCGGCGGCACCGCGCTCGCCGCAACCTCACGCCCCGCGCGCACTGAGCCGGTGATCGAGACGAGGGACGGGACGGCGTGCTCGACCAGCAGCCTGCCTGTCTCGCGCCGCCCGCAGACGACGTTGAAGACGCCACTCGGCAGGATGGCTCCCATCAGCTCGGCCATCCGCAGCGTCGAGACGGGCGTCGTGTCGGACGGCTTGAGCACGACCGTGTTGCCCGCCGCCAGCGCCGGCGCCCACTTCCACACCGCCATCATCAGCGGGTAGTTCCACGGCGTCACGGCGGCACAGACGCCGACCGGCTCTCGCACAATCATCGAGAGCAGTCCCTCCATGTACTCGCCCGCAGCCCTGCCCTCGAGCTGGCGCGCCGCGCCGGCGAAGAAGCGGATCTGATCGACGGCGGCGGCGATCTCCTCGTCTAGCGTGAGCAGGAAGGGCTTGCCGCAGTTCTTGCACTCCAGCCTTGCGAGCTCGTCGGCGTGCGCCTCGATGGCGCTCGCGATCTTGAGGAGGAACCCTTGACGCTGCGAGGGCGTCGTGCGCTTGAAGGAGTTGAAGGCGGCCAGGGCAGCCGTCATCGCGGCGTCGACATCGGCCTCTCCCGAGTCGGGTGCGGATGCATAGGCCTCGCCCGTGGCAGGATCGACGACCTCTGTCCGTGCCGTTGACCTGCTCGCCACAGGCCGGCCGTCGATGTAGTTGAGGAGCTGCAGCAGCGGCATGCGTGTGGGAGTCGGCGTGAGGATGCGGCGAAGTAGGAAATAGGCTGCTCGAGTTGGCGGCGTGGCTGGGGGGTCGCGCGAGCCAAAAAATACGCGCTTGCTCTCGCCAACGTCGAGCACGTGAGATATTTGCAGAGTTTTCTTTCTTTATTTGTACGCGGACGAGACCAAAGAGTTTTACTCCCCAAAATGGAGCTCGGCTAGGGTTGCGCAGCTATGAACAGGAGCGGCATGCGTAAAAAGAGAGAGAAAGAAAGAAAACAGAAAGGTCAAGGGAGAGATGGGAGGACGGCACGCCGCCACCACACAGGGATTTTAAGGAGGGGTGTGGCATGCGTGTGGGAGTCGGCCATCGCTGTTTTCTTTCTTTATTTTACGCGGCACCAGACAGGCAAAAGAGTTTTACCCCCCAAAAGAAAAGGTTGAAAAGAACGGAAGTTCTCACGACACGAGGCACGGGACTGACGCGCACTAACACCGCTAAAGAAAGAACTCTCCGCGGCAAACGGCGCGCGCGCAGCAAACAAACGTACGAGTTTCCCCAAACGACACCTATGTGCATGTACATGCCCATCGCCCCCCTCGCTGCGCTCGCGTCGACTGCAGTCTCGCCGCGATCGCTCACGCCTGCCGACGATTGTCCAGTGTGGACAAACGCCAGGCTGCAGACACGGGGAGGCTGCCATACAGCTTGTATCCAAATTGCAAGGCAATTTGTCGCGGTACATGTACTCGCGCAGCGTTTGCATTGAGCAGGGCGCCGCAAGCCCACAGACCCACGCCCTCTTGCTTGAATAATAACGGGGTTCGCCGAGCGAGACTCGCACACGGTCGACGCTGTGGCACGCAGGGCATGCGACATGGGACCTCGCTGAAGACAGTGTATTATGCCCGAGCGAATGGCTTCGCTTCTCTCGACCACGGCGCACTCCAAGGTCGCCAGTGCGTTCGGCGCCACTCCTGTATGGGGGGAGACTACCCGGTACCCGTTCACAGCCTTGTTATTTTCACACGGCCGCGGCGGAGAGTGCGCCCTCCCGGTGCCCCGTGAGCACGATGACCACCGAGGTGCGAAGCAGGCGGCCGGACGGCACCCTGAGACCAGCGGTGCGCGTGCGGGAGGGATATGTGCCGCCGGAGGAGCAGGCCAAGTACTCCGACCAGTGGAAGGACGAGTCGCAGCCCGCAGGCATCCCGGGCATGGAGTATGGCGCGGCGGCCAAGCCGCTGAGCAAAACGGCGGCGAAGAACAAGCGGAGAAACGAGGCGGCGCGAAAAAAGAAGGAGGTGGACGCGCTCCTGCACGAGGAGGGGGGCGAGCGCGATGCGACGCCGACTGCCGGGCGCGGAGCCACAGCGCCAGCAGTAGGGGCTGCCGGGGAGACGCCCGCCGCCGGTGCGGGCGGTGCGGGCGATACCGAGGGTGGGGGCGAGGCGAGCGAAGTCGAGCGGAAACTCAAGGCGCTGCGCAAACGGCTGCGGCAGGTCGAGGAGCTCGAGGAGCGAAAGGCGAACGGCGCAGCGCTCAACCCGGACCAGGCTTAGCGCAATCCGAGATCAGCCCGAGATGGAGTCGAGATAGAGATCGGAGCGGACCAGGCTCGCCGCCCGAGAGCCGCACGTGGCGCACGCACTCCCACGGCCGCACACGCGTGGTTCCTCATCCGCCGCCGCCGCCGCCAGCATTCCCGCCGCCACCAAACCTCACTGTCGCCGCCGCCACTAGCCTCATCTGCCGCCACCGCCAGCCTCACCGCCGCCACGCGCTGGTGCCAGACGGCGAAGGTGGCGTCCAAGGAGCGGATGGTTGCCGAGATCGCCAAGTGGGAGGCGGTCGGCGACGTCGACGTCGGCAAGAAGATCAAGGCGCTCAAGAAGAAGGTGCGGGCAGGCGGAGGAGGCGACAGCTGTGAGGGGGGAGTGGACGAGTTGCTTGTGCATGTGCACAGGTGCGGCAGATCGAGGAGCTGGAGGAGCGCGTCAAGGGCGGCGAGACGCTCAACGAGGTGAGCCGCACGCGCCTCTCCTCTCCCCCCCCTCCCCTCCCCCCTTCCCCGTGCTCTCTCCCTCTCTCTCTCTCTGGCCCTGCTTTCACCCCGCGCCCCACCCCCCCCTCTCTCGTCCGTCCACTCGCTCCAACCGCACTGCTCTCTCTGCAGGACCAGCAGGGCAAGGTCGACAGCAAGAAGGAGACCGTCAGCGAGCTCGGCCAGCTCGAGGGGATGCTCAGCCTCAAGCTGTGAGGGCGGAGGGCGGCGTGGAGATCCCCTGCGCGGGGGAGAGGCGCGAGGAGAGCCACGGAGGGCGGAGGCGGCACGCGCGGCGAGTGACGCACCTCGCGCCTTGCTACGCGGCCCCACTACGTACAGCGTGCAGGGGGCGAGAGAGAGAGAGAGAGAGAGAGAGAGAGAGAGAGAGAGAGAGAGAGAGAGATGCCTCGCGACGCGGGCCTACGCCCGCAATCGTGGAACTCTGCACTAGTTCGCTGCATGTAGCATGCGCGTTCCTGTCACACGAGGTACTAAAAATGCTCGCGAAAACGCATCGCCTTACCCCGTGCCCCAGGCACCGCGACGCTGCTGGCTGCATGATGCTCTTCCCACGCCTCCCTGCGTACTTGACCGCTTCCAATGATGGGACGTTGAGAGTTTGGCGCGCCCCGACTCTCGAGCACGTGGCAACGTTGAGAGTCTGCAGCCGCGGCTTCGAGGTGAATGCGACAGTGCTTCTCCCTCAGCCCCTTGGCAAGGTGGCGGTCGCGAGCTCCGACTGCCACGTCTCCTACTTTGACCTGCTGGACGACGACCGCTGTGGCTTGCACGGTCGAATGCTCTGCCCAGCCATTCCGATCGCCTTGCACGGCTGGAGCCTCTCGGGCGGCCAGCTCTGCCTCGCAATCGGCGATGTCGCTGGCGTGGCGCGGCCGCTGCCCCTCGGTTGAGGCCGCAGCCGAGCCCTCGCCGACGACGCACCTTCTGCATGTAATGTAGGTGCACATCTTTGACGCGACCCACCTCGCCGCGCTGCTGCGCACCGAGGCAGCCGAGGCTCTTTTGCGTGGCAGAGACCCGACGCCGCTCACTCAATCCTTGACGAACCCCGCCAAGATTTGTACGCTGTCCAGCCTTCACAGCGATTGGATAACCCAGATCGAGTGGGCTCCGGCCTCTGTGCAGTCGCTTCTCTCTTCTTCGCTCGACGGGACCATCCGCGTGACACCTGTCGAGCTACCAGGGAACAAGGATCCCGTCGCTCGCCACCGCCCGACGTATACGTTGCGCTCTGCTGCAGGCAAGGGAGTGCGCACGTTCTTGGTCACGTCGCTTGCCCCGGGCCGGCTGCGGTGCGCTTCTGGTGGGCTCGAGCGCAGCGTAAACGTGTGGAGTCTCGAGAATGGCGAGCTCGTTGGTTGCCTCATCGGCCATCACACGTCTGTGACTCACCTCTGCCTGGCCCCAGCGAGGAAGAGCGGGGGCAGTGCCCCTCTCCACGAGCCAGATTTGCTGATTTCGCTCGACACGCAAGGCACCATACGCACTTGGGACTTGGGGATGCTCATCCCCGTGCAATGCATAACTCATCTTCACGGTGCGCCAGAGCGCCCCACCGCGCTGGTCTACGATCCGCTCCAGGCTCTCCTTATCACTGTGAGCAAGCGGCCAGTCGCGTGGGATCGCCACGCCGACGATTCCTTTGGTGTCGGCGAGTCGGGCGACGACGAGCTTGCAACCGGCGCCAGCCTGCCTCAGCTGACATCCGCGTGTGTCCCGCGCACCCTCAAAGCCGAGACGGCACGCGCCCGAGCTGGCTGTGCCCTGCTGACGGAGAGCGCCTTTCTGCTTGACAAGGAGAGCGAGGTGGCCATCCCAGCCACAGTCACCAACGAGGAGCTGGTAGCGAAGGTGACGCCACCGCTCCCCGGCGCGGGGAGCGAGGTGCCTCGTCGGCGCCACGGGGGCGTCACTCTCTCTCTGTACCCGGGGAGCGCACCCCTCCCGTGCGTGAGCCTCGCCAACGCGGCGGCGGATTGGGCGCCCGGTCGCTCGCAGCTGGGTGTCCATCGCCCAAGGCAGCGGCCGA